>NC_071648.1:3000000-3200000 GCF_014839835.1 Dryobates pubescens | reverse complement strand
CTGCTCTGGCAGGGGGCTTGGCCTTGATGATCTCCAGAGGTGCCTTCCAATCCCTAACATCCTCTGATCCTGGGAAATAAAGATTTGGGAGGAACTGTGCTCACACACAAGCCCTCTCTGTGCTGGTGACCAGGCAGCAGCAGTAATTGGTGGCATGTCAAGAATTCATGGTGACCCCATGTGAGTGAGCATGAGGAAAGTGGGGCTTCCATCCCTGGAAGGTTTTAAGACCATGCTGCATGGGGCTCTGGGCAGCCTGATCTAGTGGAAAGTGGACAGAGACTAGATGATCCTTGAGGTCCCTTCTAACCCTGACAGTTCTGTGATTCTGTGGAAGTGCTCTCCCTCCTACCATCCCTGTTCTCACCTGCCCTCTCCAGAACTGTGTCCAGTTCTGGGCTCCTCAGCTTAAGAAAGATGTTGAGCTGCTGGAAGGTGTCCAGAGAAGGGCAACAAAGCTGGGGAGGGGTCTGGAGCACAGCCCTGGGAGGAGAGGCTGAGGGAGCTGGGGTTGCTTAGCCTGGAGAAGAGGAGGCTCAGGGGAGACCTCATTGCTCTCTACAACTCCCTGAAGGGAGGTTGCAGCCAGGTGGGGGTTGGTCTCTCCTCCCAGGCAACCAGCACCAGAACAAGAGGATGCAGTCTCAAGCTGTGCCAGGGGAGGTTTGGGCTGGATGTGAGGAAGAAATTCTTCCCAGCAAGAGAGATTGGCCATTGGGATGTGCTGCCCAGGGAGGTGGTGGAGTCACCATCCCTGGCAGTGTTTAAAACCAGCCTGGATGAGGCACTCGGTGCCATGGGTGAGTTGATTAGTTAGTGTTGGGTGACCAGTTGGACTTGATGATCTTGGAGGTCTCTTCCAGCCTGGCTGATTCTGTGATTTTGGCTGTCTGTCTGCTGCACTGGCAGGTGGGAGATGCCTTTTCTTGAGGGAGTGGTTTGTGTGCCTCAGGAGCCCTTGTCTCCCAGCTCTTGCTGATACCATCTTGCACTGCAAACATGCTCAGTGTTCCTGCTCTGAAAGGCCTTTGGGTATGGCATGGGAATAAGCAGCAGAAGAAACTCTGCTAGTCCAGGGGCTGCATCAGCTCTGCCTGCCTTCCCTTCCAAATGGTTTGGAGCATCTGCAGGAAGCTTCAGTAGGTTGCTCACTACTTCTGTTCTGGTGACACTGATGGAATAAGAGCATTGCAGTGATAGGACTGGGGGGGAATGGAGCAAAACTTGAAGTGGGTAGATTGAGCTTGGATGTTGGGAAGAAGTTCTTCCCCATGAGGGTGGTGAGAGACTGGCAGAGGTTGCCCAGGGAGGTGGTGGAAGCCTCATCCCTGGAGGTTTTTCAGGCCAGGCTGGAGGTGGCTGTGAGCAAGCTGCTGTAGTGTGAGGTGTCCCTGCCATGGGTTTGGACCTGGCTGATCCTTGAGGTCCCTTCCAGCCCTGACAATTCTGTGATCACTGCCTTTTGCCCTGTGTGTGCTTTGAGCAGCTTCTTTGCAGACAGCACATCTCCTGTTCCAATGCTGATAATCACAACTTGAAAACCCTTATCCTTGAGATCTGTGTAATTACTTGTTCATGTTGCTATCAAAGCCTTGTTGTGACTTCCTCCTTTTATGGCCACTACCTGTGGGGTTGGTTCTGCAGCTGAGATCTTTGCTCCAGACGAGCTAACTTATGCAATGGAAGTGTTTGTGCTTGATTAAAGACCAGCCAGTGACACCCTAGCACATGATATGGGGCAGCCACATGAATATGGAACAGCCCTCATGAAAGGGTGGATCAAGTTATGCAGGGAGTCTTCTCATTTTCTGACCTCTCTGAGGCTGAAGGACTGGGTGCTGTTTCCTATTTTACCCTCAGGAGAGGAAAAAGAAATCTTCTCAGTTCTTGAAAGCCACTGCCCCAGGTTAGGCAGCCCTTAGGTTAACAGTTCCTAACCCAGGCAGGCCAGAATAGCCTTTTGTTGGGTGCTGATGGTGTCCTCATAGAATCACAGAATGTTAGGGGCTGGAAGAGACCTTGACAGTGACAGTGGTGACCCTCAGGGCTCTGGGCTGGGACCTGTGCTCTTCAGTATTTCTATCAATGACATAGTGAGACTGAGGCACCATCAGCAGGGTGCAGATGGCACCAAGCTGAGTGCTGCTGTCAATACCCCAGAGGGACAGGATGGCATCCAGAGGGACCTGGACAGGCTGCAGAGGTGGTGCTCAGAGGAACCTCATGAGGCTCAACAAGAGCAAGTGCAGGGTGCTGCACCTGGGCTGGAACAATCCTCACTGTGAACACAGGATGGGGAAGGAGGGCATGGAAAGCAGCCCTGAGGAAAAGGACTTGGGGGTGCTGGTGGATGAGAAGCTGGACAGGAGCAGGCAGGGTGAGCTTGCAGCACAGAAGGCCAAGGGCAGCCTGGGCTGCATCCAAAGCAGCATTGCCAGCAGAGCCAGAGAGGGGATTCTGCCACTTTGCTCTGCTCTGCTGAGACCTCCCCTGCAGTGCTGTGTGCAGGTCTGGAGCCCTCAGCACAGGAAGGGCATGGCCCTGATGGAGAGGGTCCAGAGGAGGGCCATGGAAATGCTCAGGGGGTTGGAGCAGCTCTGCTCTGAGGACAGGCTGAGGGAGCTGGGGGTGTTCAGCCTGCAGAAGAGAAGGCTCTGGGGAGACCTAAGAGCAACCTGCCAGGACCTGAAGGGGGCTACAAGAAGGCTGCAGAGAGACTGTTTGCAAAGGCCTGCAGGGACAGGACCAGGGGCAATGGCTTCAAAGTAGAGCAGAGCAGATTGAGATTGGATGTGAGGAACAAGGTCTTCACCATGAGGGTGGTGGAACACTGGCACAGGTTTCCCAGGGAGGTGGTTGAGGCTCCATCCCTGGAGCTATTCAAGGTGAGGCTGGAGAGGGCTGTGGGCAACCTGATCTAGTTGGGGATGTCCCTGCTGAGTGCAGAGGGGTTGGACTGGATGAGCTTTGGAGGTCCCTTACAGCCCAGACCATTCTATGATTCTATGATCATCCAGTCCAACCCCCCTGCCAGAGCAGGAGCACCTAGAGCAGGTCACACAGGAACACATCCAGGTGGGGTTTGAATATCTCCAGAGAGGGAGACTCCACAACCCCCCTGGGCAGCCTGCTCCAGGGCTCTGTCACCCTCACAGGGTATAACTTTTTCCTCATGTCTCTTGTCTTCAACCAATGCAAAACTCCCCAGCAGCAACTTGGAAATAAAAGCAGGGGGGAAATGCCTGAAGGATTTACTGTGCTGCCCTTGGTTTTCCCCTGAGAGGAGCCCAGCTGGCTTGAAGCTGAGATGAAAATGCAAATCCTAAAATAGGCCCTAATTAGAGTACTTCCTTTAGACAATGTCTGGTGCAGGCAGCTTCAGTTGTGGGGAGTGTGCAGGGCTGGGGTTTTTTTCAGTGAAGAAGAGTTTGAGCAGTGAATGAGGGAGGGGATGGTTAGCAATTCCATGCTGTGCTGCTGTCCTCCAGCTTGGGGGAATGCTGTGATAAAGCACAGAGTTCTTTTTCCCTTAGCAGTCCTGCTCATAGAATCATAGAATCAATAAGGTTGGAAAAGACCTCAGAGATCACCAAGTCCAACCTAGCACCCAACACCTCCTGACTACTAAACCATGGCACCAAGTGCCACATCTAATCCCCTCTTGAACACCTCCAGGGATGGGGACTCCACCACCTCCCTGGGCAGCACATTCCAATGGCTAACAACTCTCTCTGGGAAGAACTTTCTCCTCACCTCCAGCCTAAACTTTCCCTTGCACAGCTTGAGGCTGTGTCCTCTTGTTCTGGTGCTGGGTGCCTGGGAGAAGAGACCAACCCCCACCTGGCTACAACCTCCCTTCAGGTCATTGTAGAGAGCAAGAAGGTCTCCCCTGAGCCTCCTCTTCTCCAGGCTAAGCAACCCCAGCTCCCTCAGCCTCTCCTCATAGGGCTTGTGTTCCAAGCCCCTCACCAACCTTGTTGCCCTTAGTTGTGCCACACCATGGGGAGCTGGATGGAGGCCTTGAGTATGAGTCAGTAGGGAGAGCTGGAGTAAGGCTTTGGTTGGACTGGATCTGGAGAACCCTAGAAGTGTAAAAAAGGCATATAAATATGTATTTAATATATAGATTTATTATACATACACACATAATTATATTGGAGTGATACATATATATATATAGGTGTTTATAGATAGATATAGGTGTAGATATAGATGAGATATAGAGACAGAGCTAGAGACAAAGAGACAGAGATAGAGGCCTGTGTCTAGTGGATTCCCTCAGGAGTCAATACTGGGACCAGAGCTGTTCAATATATTCATCAGTGACCTGAATGAGGGCACAGAGGGCACTGCCAGCAAGTTTGCTGAGGACACCACACTGGGAGGAGTGGCTGACACAGGAAGGTTGTGCTGCCATGCAGCCAGACCTGGACAGGCTGAGAGCTGGGCAGGGAGCAATGGAATGGGATTGTTTTTTTCCCCCCAGGAAGAATTGGGATGTAATCATGCAGGGGGAGTTAATGATGGAGCAGTTTCAAAACTCCAAACTTAGTAGTACTAATTACTCTTTATAATATTACCCTGCCCAGGCTTTCAGCGAGGCTTGGACAGGCTGAGAGCTGGGCACAGAGGAACCTGATGAGGTTCAGCAAGGAGAAGTGCAGAGTTCTGCAGCTGGGGAGGAAGAAGAAACTGCAGCAGGACAGGTTGGGAGGGGATCTGCTGGAGAGCAGCCCCAAGGAGAAGGAGCTGGCAGTGCTGGTGGGCAACAAGTTCTGCATGGGACAGCAATGTGCCCTGGGGGCCAAGAAGGCCAAGGGGATCCTGGGGTGCATTGAGAGGAGTGTGTCCAGCAGATCCAGGGAGGTTCTCCTCCCTCTCTCTTTGGCCCTGGTGAGGCCACACCTGGAATATTGCATCCAGTTCTGGGCTGCCCAGTTCAGGAGGGACAGGGATCTGCTGGAGAGAGTCCAAAGGGGGGCTGCAAGGCTGCTGAAGGGACTGGAGCCCTGCCTGGTGAGGAGAGGCTGAGAGCCCTGGGGCTGTTTAGTGTGGAGAGGAGAAGACTGAGAGGGGATCTGATCAATAACTGAGGGCTGGGGTTCAGGAGGGAAGAGACAGGGACAGGCTCTGCTCAGTTGCACCCTGGGATAGGACAAGGGACAATGGATGGAAATTACACCACAGGAGGTTCCACCTCAACAGGAGGAGGAACTTCTTCACTGTGAGGCTCACAGAGCACTGGAACAGGCTGCCCAGAGAGGCTGTGGAGTCTCCTTCTCTGGAGCCTTTCCATCCCTGCCTGGATGTGTTCCTGTGTGACCTGTGCTGGATTCTCTGCTCCTGCTCTGGCAGAGGACTGGACTCAAAGATCTCCAGAGGTCCCTTCCTCTGATCCTGTGCTTTTACTTTGCCTTATGGGAATAAGTTTGATATGGACATTCATCACCTGAAGAGATCTGAAGTGGTCTTGAGTGTTATTACTAAAGCCAGCCTGCAGTTCCCCATCAGTTCCCAATATGAAGTGGTGTTGTTTGATTTAGTCACGGTCCTGTACTTTGATGTTTAATATGGATGGCTCAGAGATGTGAAGAGTGCTGGAAGAGTGCTCTAAAATAGGATTTTGTTTTCCCCCCACATTGTCTAGCTGAACACATTAACCCTCCCCACAATAATGAGGCAGAAAACAGAGCAGATGTTAATTTCCCATTCCCCACTTCCTCCCCCCTCCCCATACTAAAGGAGCTGGAGCTCAGTTTTGGTTGGTGGAACCATGCTGGTTTTCTTAGATGGAAAAGTGCATGTTTATAGGATGCCATTTAGGATACTGGAAACTGCCTGACTGGACTGATGCTGTCACTTAGTCTAAGCAAATAGCAGGGATGCTTCCTGCAGTCACCTGGAGCCAGACCATTTTCTGCTCTGAATTGTGTATTTGTGATTCTGGAGCTATGGTTTTTCACAGACTCACAGAGTCATTGAGGCTGGAATAGACCTCTGAGATCATCCAGCCCAGCCTATGATCCAACCCCACCACACCAACCAGACCATGGCACTGAGTGCCACATCCAATCCTTCTCTTCTCCTCTCTTCTCCTCTCTTCTCCTCTCTTCTCCTCTCTTCTCCTCTCTTCTCCTCTCTTCTCCTCTCTTCTCCTCTCTTCTCCTCTCTTCTCCTCTCTTCTCCTCTCTTCTCCTCTCTTCTCCTCTCTTCTCCTCTCTTCTCCTCTCTTCTCCTCTCTTCTCCTCTCTTCTCCTCTCTTCTCCTCTCTTCTCCTCTCTTCTCCTCTCTTCTCCTCTCTTCTCCTCTCTTCTCCTCTCTTCTCCTCTCTTCTCCTCTCTTCTCCTCTCTTCTCCTCTCTTCTCCTCCTCTCTTCTCCTCTCTTCTCCTCCTCTCTTCTCCTCTCTTCTCCTCCTCTCTTCTCCTCTCTTCTCCTCTCTTCTCCTCTCTTCTCCTCTCTTCTCCTCTCTTCTCCTCTCTTCTCCTCTCTTCTCCTCTCTTCTCCTCTCTTCTCCTCTCTTCTCCTCTCTTCTCCTCTCTTCTCCTCTCTTCTCCTCTCTTCTCCTCTCTTCTCCTCTCTTCTCCTCTCTTCTCCTCTCTTCTCCTCTCTTCTCCTCTCTTCTCCTCTATATTGGAGTTAGATATTGATATTGGAGTTATAGTTAGATATATATTGGAGTTAGATATATATATTGGAGTTAGTGATATTGGAGTTAGATATTGACATTGGAGTTAGATATTGATATTGGAGTTATAGTTAGATATATATTGGAGTTAGTTATATATTGGAGTTAGATATGTATTGGAGTTATATATTGGAGTTATAGTTAGTTATATATTGGAGTTAGATGTATATTGGAGTTAGATACTGATATTGGAGTTATAGTTATATATATTGGAGTTAGTTATATATTGGAGTTAGTTATATATTGGAGTTATATTCATATAGATATTGGAGTTATATATATATACTGGAGTGATATATATTGGAGTTATAGTTAGCTATATATTGGAGTTAGCTATATATTGGAGTTAGCTATATATATGGGAGTTATAGCTCTATATATTTTGGAGTTAGATATATATTTGAGTTAGTTATATATTGGAGTTAGTTGTATACATATTTGAGTTATATTTTTATATACATAGGAGTTAGATATATGTATCTATTGGAGTTGCATGTATTTGCAACTGGATGTGTTCCTGTGTGCCCTGTGCTGGATTCTCTGGTCCTGCTCTGGCAGGGGGGGTTGGACTCAGTGATTTTCAGAGGTCCCTTCCAACCCCTAGCATCCTCTGATCTGTTATCAGTGTGCTGTTAATTGGGTTTTTTTGGTTTGGTTTTGGTGTGGTTCCTTTCCTCAGAGGCCCTGAGGCAAGGCAATGCAGTGCAGGTTTTTCAACACTGACATCACAAAACACTGAGACACGCTGCCAAGTCTCTGTGGGTGGAGAAGAAAGGAGGTGTTCTTGATTCTTCTAAACAGTTCTGCTTCTGTTGTCCTGGAAAGGGGTGGGGGGGAGGGAAGGAAAAAAAAAGAGAACAATCTTTCCCCCTGAGTCTCTGAGGATGGAAAAATGCCACATGAGCCTTTGGGCTAAGGGCAGAAATGGCATTTCCTGTGCTGTCTTCATACAATCCTAGAATGGTCCAGGCTGGAAGGGACCTCCAAAGGTCATCCAGCCCAACCCCTCTGCAGTCAGCAGGGACATCCCCAGCTAGATCAGGTTCCCTCTCCAGCCTCACTTTGAATATCTCCAGGGATGGAGCCTCAACCACCTCCCTGGGCAACCTCTTCCAGTGTTCCACCACCCTCATGGTGCAGAACTTCTTCCTCACAGCCAATCTAAATCTGCTTTGCTCTGGTTTGAAGCCATTGTCCCTGGTCCTGTCCCTGCAGGTCTTTGCAGACAGTCTCTCTGCAGTCTTCCTGCAGCCCCCTTTAGGTCCTGGCAGGTTGCTACTAGGTCTGCCTGGAGCTTTCTCTTCTCCAGGCTGAACAACCCTGCTCAGGATCTTGTCCTCATTACGTAAGTTATGTTTTATCAACTGGAGCATATGCATCCAAAAACCCTCAGCCAGATGGAGAGCTCTGCCAGTTGTTTGCCACATCCTTCCAGTTTGCACTCCAGAATTACAGGGTGGAAGATGGTGGAATGGACCTCTGGAGATCATCAAGTCTAACCACCCTGCCAAGGCAGGGTCACCTAGAGAAGGTCATACAGGAACACATCCGGGTGGGTTTGGCATGTCTCCAGAGATGGAGACTCCACCACCACCCTGGGCAGCCTGCTCCAGGCCTCTGTCACCTGTACATTAAATAGGTTCCTCCTCATGTTCAGCTGGAACTTCTGATGTTTGAGTTTGTGCCCCTTACACCTTGTCCTGTCGCAGGGCATCACTGAACAAAGGCTGGCCCCATCCTCCTGATACCTACCCTGTAAGTATTGATCAACATCAATAGGTTTCCACCTGTCTGCCCTTCTTCAGACTAGAAAGTCCCAAGTCCCTCAGCCTTGCCTCATCAGAGATGTTCTATGTGATCATGTCCTTGTGGCCAGGAGAGCAAATGGGTAGAAGTGGGTAGATTGAGACTGGATGTTAGGAAGAAGTTCTTCCCCATGGGGGTGGTGAGAGACTGGCAGAGGTTGCCCAGGGAGGTGGTGGAAGCCTCATCCCTGGAGGTTTATTCAGGCCAGGCTGGATGTGGCTGTGAGCAACCTGCTCTGTAGGGTTGGAACTGGCTGATCCTTGAGGTCTCTTCCAACCCTAACCATTCTATGATTCAGTTTCACCTCTCCTTGCACACTTAGCTTGTGTGTGGCTGCAGGTGGGAGCTGTCAGCTGTGGAGAGCTGTTGATGCCAGCAGGGAAAACAGCTTGCTCTGGTAATCACTGGGGCAGGTAGTGGACTGCTCAATCCTGTTTGTTTAATTGGCCTAGCAGTGCCTTTGAATTAGTTGGGACTAGGGTGAATAATGTGCTCAAGGTTTGTCCTGCTATCTTCATCGTGGGCCATAGGGCTTACAAGGTAAGCTGTTAAATCATTGGAGATAAAAGAGCATGGAGATTGGTCTTGGAGTCCCCTGGGGATTGTGGAATTGCAAATGAACTCCTGACAAATTGCTTAGGTGCATTTATATTTGTAGGAGACATTCTCTTGGAGAGAAGTTCATGAAGCAGCTAATTGCAACTGAAGTGCAGCTGGGAATCCCAGTGAGTCACAGAGTCACAGAATCCTCAGGGTTGGAAGGGACCTCAAGGATCAGCCAGTTCCAACCCCCCTGCCATGGGCAGGGACACCTCACACTGCAGCAGGTTGCTCACAGCCACATCCAGCCTGGCTGCAAACACCTCCAGGGATGAGGCTTCCACCACCTCCCTGGGCAGCCTGTGCCAGTCTCTCACCACCCTCATGGGGAACAACTTCTTCCTAACATCCAATCTCAATCTACCCATTGCTAGTTTTATTCCATTTCCCCCCAGTCCTATCCCTCCCTGACACCCTCAAAAGTCCCTCCCCAACTTTCCTGTAGCCCCCTTCAGACACTGGAAGGCCACAAGAAGGTCTCCCTGAAGCCTTCTCTTCTCCTGACTGAACAACCCCAACTCTCTCAGTCTGTCTCCATAGCAGAGCAGCTCCAGCCCTCTGCTCATCCTCATGGCCCTTCTCTGGACACCTTCCAGCACCTCCAGATCCTTCCTGGAATAGAGGCTCCAGAACTGGCCACAGTGCTCCAGGTGGGGTCTCAGCAGAGTGGAGCAGAGGGGGAGAATCCCCTCCCTCTACCTCCTGTCCATGTCCACTTTGAGGCAGTGTAAAAACATTGATATGGACTGGAGTGAACCCAGTGAAGGGCCAGTAAGCCTTCCTGGAAGCATTCAAGGTTGAGTTGGATGGCACTTGAGTAACTTGATCCCCTTAAAGATGTCCCAGCTCACTTAGGGGGGTTGAACTAGATGATGTTTAAAGGTCCCTTCCAGCCTCAGGCATTTTGTGGTTGAGGGGACAGGGAGGTAAGAGGAGAGACAGAAATGTCTTCCTTCTCTCTGGAGTAGGAGGGCTCTGTAGGTGCTCTTATCCACCTTGCATGTAAGGATGGTGTAGAAAAGGTGCTGCCAAACTCTTCTGGGAAGTGCAGGGTGAAAGGGCCAGGCAAAGGAAACAGCTTGCAACAGGAGAAATCCCCAACAGATAGCAGGAAAAACTTCTTGTTCCTTGAGGGTGGTCAAACACTGGACAGAGACTGTGAGGTGTTGTAGACCCCTTGGTCCTGGAGATGTCCTGAAGCACAGCTGGATGAGAACTGAGTGATGTTCTTGGACCAGAGACTACCAGAGGCCTTTCCCACCTGCATCATTCTGTGGTTCTAGCTCTGTGTGAGGACCATGGCCCCATGCTGATGATCAGATGTGCTGAGGACAGTGAGCTGAGCTGTGTGACTTGTGCAGCCATCAATTTGGCCTCTGGTATTGATTTTGAGTGCAACAGAGAGAGAGGAAATCAGGAGGACAAGCCCTCCCTCCATCCCAGCTCGCCCTCTGCTGCCTCTGGGGCATGGTTTAATGGCCATGGTGGTGTTGGGTCGATGGTTGGACTTGATGATCTTAGAGGTCTTTTCCAACTGCAACAACTCTGATTCATGCAGTTTTGGGGAGATCACTGGAAGTTGTTGAACTGGTTGCCCAGGGAGGTGGTGGAAGCCTCATCCCTGGAGGTTTTTCAGGCCAGGCTGGATGTGGCTGTGAGCAAGCTGCTGTAGTGTGAGGTGTCCCTGGCCATGGCAGGGGGGTTGGAACTGGCTGACCCTTGAGGTCCCTTCCAGCCCTGACAGTTCTGTGATTCTATGAGTTGCAGCAAGACCTCTGCTCCCATTTGAAGCATTTTGAAGACTCTACTATGTTTCCCCTGTCTTGAATGCTCATCTGCAGACCTGTACTGCATCTCAACTAAAGCATGGTTTTTATGGGTATGAGCTCAAATTTACAGCTAAATCTTATAGAATCAATCACAGAATGGTCCAGGATGGAAAGGACCTCTAAAGGTCATCCAGTCCAAACCTCTCTGCAGTCAGCAGGGACATCCCCAACTAGATCAGGTTGCCCACAGCCTCTCCAGCCTCACCTTGAATATCTCCAGGGATGGAGCCTCAACCACCTCCCTGGGCAACCTCTTTCAGTGTTCCACCACCCCCATGGTGAAGAACTTCTTCCTCACATCCAATCTGAATCTGCTTTGCTTTAGTCTGAAGCCATTGTCCCTGGTCCTGTCCCTGCAGGCCTTTGCAAACAGTCTCTCTGCAGCCTTCCTGTAGCCCCCTTCAGATCCTGGCAGGTTGCTCTTAGGTCTCCCTGGAGCCTTCTCTTCTGCAGGCTGAACACCCCCAGCTCCCTCAGCCTGTCCTTGGAGCAGAGCTGCTCCAACCCCCTGACCATTCCCATGGCCTCCTCTGGACCCTCTCCATCAGGTCCAGGTCCTTCCTGTGCTGAGGGCTCCAGACCTGCACACAGCACTGCAGGGGAGGTCTCAGCAGAGCAGAGTAAATTCATTAAATGTTGGAACTGGCTGATCCTTGAGGCCCCTTCCAACCCTGACAATTCTATGATTCAGCAGAGTCCTCAATTGTGAGACACACTTTAAATCCAGGGAGCTCAGCAGGCTGGCTGCAGGGTGGCTGCTGGTCAGCTGCTCATGTGTGTTGCTGAGTAATGGTTTCACAGCTAATCCTGACTTGTTAGCAGAGGAGCACAGGGATATTCTGTCATGAGTAGCAATAGCAGGAGGGCAGTGCAGAGTGGAGACTTCTAATCATTCTTCTAGGGTCTTCTATCCCAGGGTGCAACTGAGCAGAGCCTGTCCCTGTCCCTTCCTTCCTGATCCCCAGCCCCTCAGATATTAGTGTGGAGAGGAGAAGACTGAGAGGGGATCTCATCAATGGCTATCAATAGCTGAGGGCTGGGGGTCAAGAGGGAGGGGACAGGCTCTGCTTAGTTGCACCCTGGGATAGGACAAAGGGTATTGGATATAAACTGCAGCACAGGAGGTTCCACCTCAACATGAGGAGGAACTCTTCACTCTGAGGGTGACAGAGGACTGGAACAGGCTGCCCAGAGGTTGGAGAGTCTCCTTCTCTGGAGCCTTTCCATCCCTGTCTGGATGTGTTCCTGTGTGACCTGTGCTGGATTCTCTGCTCCTGCTCTGGCAGGGGGGTTGACTCAAAGACCTCCAGAGGTCCCTTCCAACCCCTAGCGACCTGTGAGCCTGTGGGCTGTCAAATGAAGCACAGAAAAATCTTGCTAACCCTTCTGAAGTGCCTTCTGGTGGTGATGAGAGCTGCATAGCTGGTTAAGGAGAGTCAGAAATGAACATTTCTCCAGATGAGAAGCCACGAGGAGGAGATAAACAAGGCAGGGGTAGTGGGACTGTCAGAACTTGTCTGAAAGCCAAAAGAACAGAGAAGAAAATCACTTTGGGTTCCAGCAGCCAGCTGAGGACAGAAGGTCACTGAGGGCAGGGAGATGCAGGCTTTATCACTATTTGGAGTATGTTCTGATATGTTCCAGGGTACATATTTATTTAGTTTGCACTGGGCTTGGAGATGTTTAGCTCCTAAAACAGAGCTTTCACTTTTTTACTCAGCCAGTGTAAAAGTGGAGTAGTTCTGTGGAAATCAAAGTGCTGGCAGTGAGGTGTCTGTCAGAGCCTGATGAGTGGCAGCAAGGCAGAGAAATGAGACTCCTGCAGCTGGGTCAGGGCAATCCCAGGCACTGATACAGGCTGGGCAGGGACTGGCTTGAGAGCAGCCCTGGAGAAAAAGGCCTTGGGGGTGCTGGGGGAGGAGAAGCTCAACAGGAGCCAGCAGTGAGCACTTGCAGCCCAGAGAGCCAAGCAGAGCCTGGGCTGCAGCAAGAGAAGTGTGGCCAGCAGGGCCAGGGAGGGGATTCTGCCCCTCTGCTCCACTCTGCTGAGACCCCACCTGGAGCACTGTGTCCAGTTCTGCAGCCTCTATTCCAGGAAGGATCTGGAGGTGTTGGAAGGTGTCCAGAGAAGGGCCATGAGGAGGAGCAGAGGGCTGGAGCTGCTCTGCTCTGGAGACAGACTGAGAGAGTTGGGGTTGTGCAAGCTGGAGAAGAGAAGGCTCTGAGGAGACCTTCTTGTGGCCTTCCAGTATCTGAAGGGCGCTGCAGGAATCCAGCTGCATACTGGGTCAGTATGAAGAAGAGAAGGCTCCAAGGAGACCTCCTTGTGGCCTTCCAGTATCTGCAGGGGGCTACAGGAAAGCTGGGGAGGGACTTTTGAGGGTGTCAGGGGGTGATAGGACTGGAGGGAATGGAGCAAAACTAGAAATGGGTAGATTCAGGTTGGATTCAGATTTCAACCCACCACAGTGGCTCTGTGTTGGACTCTCTCAAGCAGTTCTCTGAAGTCCTTCTTGAGCTGAGGGGCCCAGAGCTGGGCACAATATTGCAGATATGTCCTCACCAGGGCAGAGTGGAAGGGGAGGAGAACCTCTCTGGACCTACTAACCACAGCCCTTCTAATCCACCCCTTAGCTGTTAAAAACTGGGTTGCAACAGCTTCTCTGTTAACAGCAGAGCTGTGAGCTCTGCTCCAGAATGGCAGAGGACCAGGTGTGAGCTGTTCACATTAGTGTTGCTGGGTAATGAGCTGTGATCTTGTACCAGCTGCTCACCAGGCTGTAGCACCCTGCTCGGCTGTTCATCCACCTTAAACCTTGTGCTGCATCTCTCTGCTGAAAGGGATTTGTTAGCAGAGGACCTGCAGGGCTTTTCTTTTATCTCCTCTCCTCTCCCTTCCCCTCTCTCTCTCCTCTCCCTTCCCCTCTCTCTCTCCTCTCCCTTCCCCTCTCTCTCTCCTCTCCCTTCCCCTCTCTCTCTCCTCTCCCTTCCCCTCTCTCTCTCCTCTCCCTTCCCCTCTCTCTCTCCTCTCCCTTCCCCTCTCTCTCTCCTCTCCCTTCCCCTCTCTCTCTCCTCTCCCTTCCCCTCTCTCTCTCCTCTCCCTTCCCCTCTCTCTCTCCTCTCCCTTCCCCCCCTCTCCTCTCCCTTTATATGATGTTGCTTTGTTTATTTGGTTGTTTAACTCTTTTTCACTTTGGATTCTTCTGTTTCTTGGCCATTAGCCATATTTTCTCCCCTCTCCTCTCCCCCCTTCTCCCACAGTGTTGGGTCTTTGGTGCCATTCTGTTGAACAGCTCCATGCTTTGTCGTTCCCACAGGCCAAGAAGCATAGCACATGGCTGGGCACCCTTGAAAAGAGAGGTTGAGGAGTGATGAATGATGCTCATTAGCCTAAATGTGCCAGACAGCCCTGGACACCCAAAGAGGACACCCATGGTGGTTTAACCTAACTGTTACAGGGTCTACTCTGCCCCTGTGAGGCCTCATCTGGAATATTGAGTCCAGTTCTGGGCCCTTCAGTTCAAGAAGGACCTCAGGGAACTGCTTGAGAGAGTCTAGCACAGAGCCACACAAATGATGAAGGCAGTGGAAGATCTTCCTGCTGGGGGGAGCCTGAGGGAGCTGAGGGCTCTGGAGCTTGGAGAGGAGGAGCCTGAGAGGTGACCTCAGTGCTGTTGCTAAAGCTGTGCAGGGGGAGTGCCCAGAGGCTGGAGCCAGGCTCTGCTGGGGGATGCCCAATGCCAGCACCAGGGGCAGTGGTGGAAGCTGAGGCAGAGGAAGTGCCATGGAAACAGGAGGAAGAATTTGTCCCCTGTGAGGGTGGCAGAGCCCTGGAGCAGGCTGCCCAGGGGGGTTGTGATCTCTCCCTCTCTGGAGATCTTCCAACCCCACCTGGATGTGTTCCTGTGTGACCTGCTCTAGGTGCTCCTGCTCTGGCAGGGGTTGGTCTGGATGAGCTTTGGAGGTCCCGTCTAGCCCCTGACATTCTGTGATTCTGTGACTGTATATTAGTTTAAATCAGTTTGGAGTTTATCTGCAGTTGAAAGGGAGAGGAATTTTCCCCTTCAGATGTTACATCTGCTTCTGATGCATGGAGCTCCCTTCCAGCCCAGCTGTATGACTCTATGCTTATCTTGTCTGAAGCCCTCCACATCACCAGGGTTAGTCTGTGCTGGCAAAGAAGGGTTTTATTCCCCCCCCCCCAGTATAAATCAGGCCAGCCTAAGTTAGATTTGTGAGGGTAGGGAGAGGAAGGCAGTGAGACAGCTGTGCTTTAATCTCCTTATGGCTGTTTTCGTGGCAGCCAGGGCTAGAGGAGGTGTGATGCTGGCAGGGAGGGCTGCTGAAAAGTTCCCTGTGTGTGCCTGGGCTGCTGCTGGGCTTTGCTTTGCACCCAACACAAGCAGTTTGCACTGGTGTACGTGCCACAGGGGCATGTGCTGGCCAAGGCCTGCTTCCAGCTAAAGCAGGAAGCCTGGAGAAGAAATCTGATTAACTGAAGGAGCTGGGGGCTGTGTGGTTTGAAGAAGAGGAGGCTGAGGGCAGACCTCATGGCTCTCTGCAGCTACCTGGAAGGAGGTTGTGGAGAGCTTGGTGCTGGTCTCCTCTCACAGGTGATTAGCCATAGAACAAGGGGGAAGAGCCTCAAGCTGCAGCAGGGCAGCTTCAGACTGGACAGCAGGAAGAATTTTTTCCCCATCAAGAGTGGTCAGGGCTTGGAATGTGCTGCCCAGGGAGGTGGTGGAGTCCCCAGGGCTGGATGTGTTTGAAGGTGTTTTGGCTGTGGTGCTTGGGGCTGTGGTTTAGGGGTGAGCCTTGCAGAGTAGGGCTCTGGGTTGGACTTGGTGATGCTGAAGATCTTTTCCAACCTGAATGGTTGTGTGATTCTGTGAAAAGCAGCCTGGTTGCAAAGCTGGCAGCAGCAGGAGGAGGCTAGAGAGCAAGAGCAGGTCTCAGTGATGTGCAGCAGATGTTGCCTTCTGGATGACAGATTGCATTTAAAATCAGCTGTAAAACAGGATTGGAGAGTTTGCAAATGAAGTTGAACAAGGACAAGTGCTACTTAGCAGTCTGCATGCTTCACCAGAGAGCTGCAGCTCAGCTGCACTGAAGTTCTGTGAAAGAGGGAAAAAGGCATGGAATTCTGCACTAAGAATCACAGAATGTCTCTGCTTGGAAGAGGCCTCCAAGCTCATCCAGTCCAACCTCAGGCCCAGCACTGCAGGGTCAGCACCAAACCATCTCCCTAAGCGCCAGCTCCAAGGCTGCTTGAACTCCTCCAGGGATGGGGACTCCAGCACTGCCCTGGGCAGATCATTCCAATGGCTGAGAGCCCTCTCTGGCAAGAAATAGTTCCTAGCATCCAGCCTGAGCCTCCCCTGCTGCAGCTTGGAATTCCTCTGCTCCTGTCCCTTGCCACCAAGGAGCAGAGGCTGTCCCCTCCTTGCTCCAACCTCCCTTCAGGGAGCTGTAGAGAGCAATGAGGTCTCCCTCAGCCTCCTCTTCTCCAGCCTGAACACCCCCAGCTCCCTCAGCCCCTCCTCATAGCCCAGGGGCTCCAGGCCCTTCTCCAGCCTCGTTGCCCTTCTCTGGACAGGCTCCAGCCCCTCAGTGTCCTTCCTGGAGTGGATGGACACAATGTGGCAATGCTGTACCTGGACAGGCTGGAGAGGTGGTGCCCAGATCCAGAGAGGTTGTTCTGCCACTTTGCTCTGCTCTGCTGAGACCTCACCTGCAGTGCTGTGTGCAGGTCTGGAGCCCTCAACACAGGAAGGACCTGGACCTGATGGAGAGGGTCCAGAGGAGGGTGAGGAAAATGATCAAGGGATTGGAGCAGCTCTGCTCCAAGGACAGGCTGAGGGAGCTGGGGGTGTTCAGCCTGGAGAAGAGAAGGCTCCAGGCAGACCTAAGAGCAACCTGCCAGGATCTGAAGGAGGCTACAAGGTGGCTGCAGAGAGACTGTTTGCAAAGCTCTTCAGTGACAGGACCAGGGGCAATGGCTTCAAAGTAGAGCAGAGCAGATTGAGATTGGATGTGAGGAAGAAGTTCGGCACCATGAGGGTGGTGGAACACTGGAAGAGGTTGCCCAGGGAGGTGATTGAGGCTTCATGCCTGGAGATATTGAAGTTGAGGCTGGAGAGGGCTGTGGGCAACCTGCTCTAGTTGGGGATGTCCCTGCTGACTGCAGAGGGGTTGGACTGGAGACTTTCCAGCCCCACCTGGATGTGCTCCTGTGTGACCTGTGCTGTATTCTATGGTGCTGCTCAGGCAGGGGGGGGTTGGACTTGCTGATCTCCGGAGGTCTCTTCCAACCCCCAACACCCTTTGATGCCGTGACAGAACATCCCTGCTGTCCCAAGCGCTGAGGCTGTGCTCTGTGCTAGGGGCCAAACCTCTCTGAGCCTCAGAAAAGCACCGAGCACGAAAGGTGTAGCTCTGAAAGGTTTGAAATAGAAGCCAAAGGGCTGCATTTCAAAGAGAGCATTTCCCTTTCCTGCTGCTGCTACTCCTTGCAGAACTGGGAGACAAGGTGTGAGGAGGCTCCCAGCTCGGCAGGGATGGCTTGCAGGACGATCCAGTTTTTCCTGCTGTGTTGCCTGGGTGGGGAGTGCCCTGCTTTGTGCCTTGCCTGGTGCTGCCTGGAGAGAGCGGCCAGCACAAGAGAGCTGAGGAGGAGTTCTGACCCTCTCTGCCATCCTCCCTCTGTGCTGCACTGAAATAGAATTGTACTTTATTTTATTTTATTTTATTTTATTTTATTTTATTTTTATTTAATTTTATTTTAATTCATTTTTATTTTATTTTATTTTATTTTATTTTATTTTGTTTTTATCTTATTTTATTTTAATTTAATTTATTTTAATTAATTTTTATTTTATTTTATTTTATTTTATTTTATTTTATTTTATTTTATTTTAATTTTATTTTATTTTATTTTAATTTTATTTTATTTTATTTCTATTTTATTTTATTTTGTTTTAATTTTATTTTATTTTAATTTAATTTATTTTAATTAATTTTTATTTTATTTTATTTTATTTTATTTTTATTTTATTTTATTTTATTCTTATTTTATTTTAATTTATGTTTATTTTATTTTTAATGTATTTTTATTTTATTTTAATTTATGTTTATTTTATTTTATTTTATTTTATTTTTTAAAATTTATTTTATTTATTTTATTTTTATTTTATTTTTCTTTTCTTTTTATTTTATTTTATTTTATTTTTATTTTATTTTAATTTATTTTATTTTACTTTATTTTTTTTAAATATATTTTATTTATTTTATTTTTATTTTATTTTTTGTTTTATTGTGTTAATTTAATTTAATTTTGTAAAATTTATTTTATTTTATTTTACTTTATTTTATGGCATTTTATTTATTTTATTTAATTTTAATTTAATTTTATTTTATTTTATGTTTTTTTATGTTGTGGTCTTTTATTTTATGGCATTTTATTCTATTTTATTTTATGGTCTTTTATTTTATAGCATTTTATTGTCTTTTATTTTCTTTTATTGTCTTTTATTTTCTTTTAATCCTATTTTAATTTTAAAAATTGATTTTATTTTATTTGACTTGGTTTACTTATTTTATTTTTAATTCTTTATAAAATTTTATTTTCATTGTATTTGTTAAATTATTTTAATTCTATTCACTTTCATTTCATTTTCTTCTTTTTAAAATTTGTTTTACTTATTTTAATTTCATTTGATTTCATTTGATTTTTTATTTAGTTTTGTTTATTTTATTTTTAATTTTTATTACTTTTATTTTCATTTAATTTTATTTCATTCTATATTTTATTTTTTATCTACTATTAAATAATAATAATATATAATAACACAATAATAATGTATTTTATTTTAATTAAAATGATTTATTTTGTTTTGTTTTACTTCTTATTATTTTCATTTTATGTATGTCCATTGTATTTAATTTAAAAAGATTTTTATTTATTTTCATTTGATCTTATTCTTTTAAAATTAATTTTATTTTGTTTTACTTATTTTCAACTTATTTTCTTTCCAATCCATTTGATTTTCTTTTTCAGTTGTTCAGTCTCCCTGACACCCTCAAAAGTCCCTCCCCAGCTTTCCTGTAGCCCCCTTCAGGTACTGGAAGGCCACAAGGAGGTCTCCTCAGAGGTTTTCTTTGTGTATGTGCTGGAAGGTGTCCAGAGAAGGGCTACAAGGATGAGCAGAGGGCTGGAGCTGCTCTGCTATGAGGACAGACTGAGGGAGTTGGGGTTGTTCAGTCTGCAGAAGAGAAGGCTCTGAGGAGACCTTCTTGTGGCCTTCCAGTATCTGCAGGGGGCTACAGGAAAGCTGGGGAGGGACTTTTGAGGGTGTCAGGGAGGGATAGGACTGGGGGGAATGGAGCAAAACTAGAAATGGGTAGATTGAGATTGGATGTTAGGAAGAAGTTGTTCCCCATGAGGGTGGTGAGAGACTGGCAGAGGTTGCCCAGGGAGGTGGTGGAAGCCTCATCCCTGGAGGTGTTTGCAGCCAGGCTGGATGTGGCTGTGAGCAAGCTGCTGTAGTGTGAGGTATCCCTGGCCATGGCAGGGGGGTTGGAACTGGCTGATCCTTGAGGTCCCTTCCAACCCTGACCATTCTGTGATTCTACAATTCTGTTCTGTGATGCTGTGATGAAGAAATTGAGAGATTGAGACTGGGGAAAGTCAGGACCTATATCTAAATGAGGGAAAAAAAAGCTGCTGAAAGCTCTCTGTGCATGTCTGACCTCTCTGGAGGAGAGCACGTGGATGGAATTCTTTCTGTGTCTGATGTCAGCAGCACTGAGATGGTTGGGGATGTTTTCCCAGTTTGTCATGTTATTGCAGGGGCTGATTTAGAAAAGAATCTGAAACCTTCCTGTCTTGTGGCTAAGTTTCACAGCTAGGATTTTAAAAAGGTATCTAGTAAAATGCAGCAGTTCTGGAAGGGGTCTGGGGAGAAGGACCTGGCAGTCTTGTTCTATGGTTAGTGATCTGGGAGACGAGGCCAGCACCAACCTCTCCTGTCCAGTCTGAAGCTGCCCTGCTGCAGCTTGAGGCTCTTCCCTCTTCTTCTATGGCTAATGACCTGTGAGAAGAGACCAGCACCAAGCTCTCCACAGCCTCCTTTCAGGGAGCTGTAGAGAGCCAGGAGGTCTCCCCTCAGCCTCCTCTGCTTCAAACTAACCATCCCCAGCTCCTTCAGTTGCTCTTCCTCACCTGGACCACATCCAGGTGATTCCATTGGTGCCTCTGAGGAGCTTGCAGCCATCAGTGCAGGCTTTGCACAGAAGCTGCTTGGCACCTGAAGCCCTTTCTCCTCGTGCTGCCTTCTCCATTGCTCTGCTAATAATCTTATTGGTGCCTTTTTGAAACTTGCAATTACAGGCAGCTCTGTGATGGATGGGCAGCAGCATTAAAGGATTAATGAGCTGAACTGAATAAATATTCTGTGTTTCCTTCAAGTGTCAACATTAGCATGCAGCAGCACACTGCTGATTAGCTTGATTCAGGCTCTGGCAGCCAGCACCAGGCTTTATCCCAAGATGAGAAGCTCAACAGGAGCCAGCAGTGTGCACTTGCAGCCCAGAGAGCCAAGCAGAGCCTGGGCTGCAGCAAGAGAAGTGTGGCCAGCAGGGCCAGGGAGGGGATTCTGCCCCTCTGCTCCACTCTGCTGAGACCCCACCTGGAGCACTGTGTCCAGTTCTGGAGCCTCTGTTCCAGGAAGGATCTGGAGGTGCTGGAAGGTGTCCTGAGAAGGGCCATGAGGAGGAGCAGAGGGCTGGAGCTGCTCTGCTCTGGAGACAGACTGAGGGAGTTGGGGTTGTTCAGTCTGGAGAAGAGAAGGCTCTGAGGAGACCTTCTTGTGGCCTTCCAGTATCTGCAGGGGGCTACAGGAAAGCTGGGGAGGGACTTTTGAGGGTGTCAGGGAGTGATAGGACTGGGGGGGATGGAACAAAACTAGAAATGGGTAGATTGAGATTGGATGTTAGGAAGTTGTTCCTCATGAGGGTGGTGAGAGACTGGCAGAGGTTGCCCAGGGAGGTGGTGGCAGCCTCATCCCTGGAGGTTTTTCAGGCCAGGCTGGATGTGGCTGTGAGCAACCTGCTGTAGTGTGAGGTGTCCCTGGCCATGGCAGGGGGGTTGGAACTGGCTGATCCTTGAGGTCCCCTCCAACCCTGACAATTCTGTGACTGATTCTATGGTGATTCAGGATTGAAAAAAGAACAAAACCAAAGAACCCAATAAACTGATTCTCCCTGGCCCTGCTGGCCACACTTCTCTTGCTGCAGCCCAGGCTCTGCTTGGCTCTCTGGGCTGCAAGTGCTACCTGCTGGCTCCTGTTGAGCTTCTCCTTCCCCAGCACCGAGTCCTTTTCTTCAGGGCTGTTCTCCTTCCTGTGTGATCTGCTCTGGTTGATCCTGCTCTGGCAGTGGGGGCTGGACTTGGATGGTCTTTCGAGATCCCTTCCAATTCCTGATGTTCTGTGACTCTGTGGTTGTGTTCAGCACTCTCAGCTTGCTGCCTTTGGGGCATTTCCCTTCTTTTGCTGACAAGGAGAGTTGCCACAGTGGTCAGCTCAGGGCTGTTGGAGAAGCTTTCTCAGCGTCTGCTTGGGGGGAGCAGCCCCTGCTCAGCCAAGTCCCCTGGTCTGAAAGCCCTCTGCACAATCCCTGCCTTGAAAAAGGGCTGCAGATGTTAGATGCATGCAGCTTGCTGAAATGTGCCAAGACAGGCTCCTTGCTCAGCACCTATAATTACACCCAAGGTTCTGATCCTGAATAGGAGGTTTAAAAAGCAGATCAACTTCCAAGCTGCTCATTAATTGTGGGGCTGAGTGTCAGCTCTGTGAGTAAGAGACAAAGTGCATGCTGCCCTGGCTGCAGTGCAAACACAATAGAGAGCAGGCCCCTTCCCAAGGAGGGGTGGTTTGGAACTAGATTGATGCTTCTGCCTACTAATTAAATGTTAATAAATCTGTAAAAATGGAATAGAAATAGAATGGAATGGAAGGGAATGGAGTGGAATGGAATGGAGTGGAATGGAATGGAGTGGAATGGAATGGCATCGAATAGAATGGAATGGAATGGAATAGAATAGAATGGAACAGAATGGAATGGAATAGAATAGAATAGAATAGAATGGAATGGAATGGAACAGAATGGAATGGAATAGAATAGAATCAACCAGGTGGGAAGAGACCCCTGAGGCCACTGAGTCCAACCTATTACCCAACACCATCTAATCAACTCACCCATGGCACCAAGCACCCCACCCAATCTCTTCCTAAACACCTCCAGGGATGGTGACTCCACCACCTCGCTGGGCAGCACATCCCAAAGGCCAATCTCTCCTGCTGGGAAGAACTTCTTCCTAACATCCAGCCTGAACCTCCCCTGGCACAGCTTGAGACTGTGTCCTCTTGTTCTGGTGCTGGTTTGGCCATAACGACCCCATGAAGAACTACAGGCTGGGATCACAGTGGCTGGAGAGGTGCCAAACAGAAAGGGATCTGGGGGTGCTGATTGACAGGTGGCTGAACATGAGCCAGCAGTGTGGCCAGGTGGCCAAGAAGGCTAATGGCATCCTGGCCTGCATCAGCAGTAGTGTGGCCAGCAGGAGCAGGGAAGTCATCCTGCCCTGTGCTCAGCACTGGTTAGGCCACACCTTGAGTCCTGTGTCCAGTTCTGGGCCCCTCAGAGAGACTTGAAGGTGTCCAGAGAAGGGCAACAAAGCTGGGGAGGGGTCTGGAGCACAGCCCTGTGAGGAGAGGCTGAGGGAGCTGGGGTTGCTTAGCCTGGGGAAGAGGAGGCTCAGGGGAGACCTCATTGCTGTCTACAACTGCCTGAAGGGAGGTTGTAGCCAGGTGGGGGTTGGTCTCTTCTCCCAGGCAACCAGCACCAGAACAAGAGGACACAGTCTCAAGCTGCACCAGGGGAAGCTTAGGCTGCAGCTGAGGAGAAAGTTCTTCCCAGAGAGAGTTGTTAGCCATTGGGATGTGCTGCCCAGGGAGGTGGTGGAGTCCCCATCCCTGGAGGTGTTCAAGAGGGGATTGGATGTGGCACTTGGTGCCGTGGTCTAGTCATGAGGTCTGTGGTGCCAGGCTGGACTTGGTGATCTTTGAGGTCTCTTCCAACCTTGGTGATACTGTGATTCCTGGGTTCCATCAGAATTAGTTTGATAAAGGTTACTGTGATGCTGTGATTCTGTGATTCTGGTTGCCTGGGAGAAGAGACCAACCCCCACCTGGCTACAACCTCCCTTCAGGCAGTTGTAGACAGCAAGAAGGTCTCCCCTGAGCCTAAACATCACTGAATCATCTGAGCCAGATTTGAATCTCTTTGCTCTTGTCACTTATGGCTGGGGGCTCTGGGTGAGGCACCCAAGGTGCTTGGTGTCCCAATTAACCTTCACACTGGGTAGTGCTGCTAATATGCTGGTTCTGTGATGCTGTTGTCATTCAGAGAGGGACTCAGATGCCACCAAAGACTTCCTATTTATGTGGTTGGTTCAGAATTTGCAGCAAAAGGGCTTTCTAAATCATTTCTGTGGGGGTTGGGTTGGGTTTGGGTTGGGTGGTTGTGGTGCTGGTGGTGGTTTATTTTCTTTGTTGGGGTTTTGGTGTAATGCATTCCAACTTCAGTCTGCTTCCACATGGTTTTACTATGGCTGTAGAAACAGACTGGGTGCTGCTCAGCCCCTCCCAGCTCAGACAGTGTCCCTTTTGTTGTCATGTTGCAGCACAGAAATGCTCCTCAGATTCTTAAGGCACTTGCCCCCAGTTACATCTGGATGGTGGATTGAGGGCACCGTCAGCAGGGTGCAGATGGCACCAAGCTGAGTGGTGCTGTCAATACCCCAGAGGCACAGGATGGCATCCAGAGGGACCTGGACAGGCTGCAGAGGTGGTGCCCAGGGGAACCTCATGAGGCTCAACAAGAGCAAGTGCAGGGTTCTGCACCTGGGCTGGAACAATCCTCACTGTCAATACAGGCTGGGGGAGGAGGGGAGAGAAAGCAGCCCTGAGGAAAAGGACTTGGGGGTGCTGGTGGGGGAGAAGCTGGACAGGAGCAGGCAGGGTGAGCTTGCAGCACAGAAGGCCAAGGGCAGCCTGGGCTGCATCCAAAGCAGCATTGCCAGCAGAGCCAGAGAGGGGATTCTGCCACTTTGCTCTGCTCTGCTGAGACCTCCCCTGCAGTGCTGTGTGCAGGTCTGGAGCCCTCAGCACAGGAAGTACCTGGACCTGATGGAGAGGGTCCAGAGGAGGGTGAGGAAAATGCTCAGGGGGTTGGAGGAGCTCTGCTCTGAGGACAGGCTGAGGGAGCTGGGGGTGTTCAGCCTGGAGAAGAGAAGGCTCCAGGGAGACCAAGGGCCACCTGAAGGGGGCTACAAGAAGGCTGCAGAGAGACTGTTTGCAAAGGCCTGCAGGGACAGGACCAGGGACAATGGCTTCAAATGGAGCAGAGCAGATTGAGATTGGATGTGAGGAAGAAGTTCTGCACCATGAGGGTGGTGGAACACTGGAAGAGGTTTCCCAGGGAGCTGGTTGAGGCTCCATCCCTGGAGCTATTCAAGGTGAGGCTGGAGAGGGCTGTGGGCAACCTGATCTAGCTGGGGATGTCCCTGCTGACTGCAGAGGGGGATTGGACTGGATGAGCTTTGGAGGTCCCTTCTGTCCCAGACCATTCTGTGATTCTATGCATCACAGGCTGAAAAGTAGCTGTTAAAGGAAGCTTTTAAGGTTGCAGAGTCAAATGTCTGGTTTCAGGAAAGACTGGAATAAAGGGTGTTTGTGCAGCCTTTGTGGCAGCCTCCTGCATGCTTATTATGAAGCAGTCTGTAATTATGTGATCACATTATTGCTTGTTTCCACAGAGCTCCTGCCTCATTCAGTGCATGGTATGGATGTGGCTCCATTTGGAAGCAGGCACTGAAGTGTTTTCCTTCTCCCCCTGCATGTTTGGTGCCTGTTTTCTTTTTGTTTCATGCTGTGTAAGACTGTTCTGCAAATGCTGGCTTGAACCATATTATCACAGCATCAGAGGATGTTAGGGCTTGGAAGGGACCTCTGGAGATCATCAAGTCCAACCTCCCTGCCAGAGCTGGGCCATAGAATCCAGCACAGGTCACACAGAACACATCCAGATGGGGCTGGAAAGGCTCCAGAGAAGGAGACTCCACAACCTCCCTGGGCAGCCTGCTCCAGGGCTCTGTGAGCCTCACAGTGAGGAAGTCCCTCCTCAGGTTGAGGTGGAACCTCCTGTGCTGGAGTTTCCATCCATCCTTGTCCTATCCCAGGGTGCAACTGAGCAGAGTCTGTCCTATGTCAAAGGTCTTCAGAAGGCCAGGTACACAACATCCACAGCCTTTCCCTCATCCACTGAGCAGAGCATCCTGTCATGGTGTGGGTTTAAGGGGAAAAGGACTTGGGGCTCATGATGGATGGGAGACTGACCATGAGCCAGCAATGTGCTCTGGTGGCCAACCCTCTCCCTTTCCTTCCCCCCTCTCCCTTTCCACCTCTTTCCTTCACTCTCTCTCTTACCTTCCCTATGTTTCTCTTTTCTTCCTCCCTCTCCCTTTCCTTTCCTCTTCTTTCCTTCCCCCCTCTTTCCTTCCATCTTTTACCGTCCCTCTCTCTCCCCTCCCCCTCTCCCTCCCCCTCTCCCTCCCCCTCTCCCTCCCCCTCTCCCTCCCCCTCTCCCTCCCCCTCTCCCTCCCCCTCTCCCCCTCCCCCTTTCCCCCTCCCCCTTTCCCCCTCCCCCTTTCCCCCTCCCCCTTTCCCCCTCCCCCTTTCCCCCTCCCTCTCCCCTCCCCCTTTCCCCCTCCCCCTTTCCCCCTCCCCCCTTTCCCCCTCCCCCTTTCCCCCTCCCCCTTTCCCCCTCCCCCTTTCCCCCTCCCCTTTTCCCCCTCCCCTTTTCCCCCTCCCCCTTTCCCCCTCCCCCTTTCCCCCTCCCCCTTTCCCCCTCTCCCTTTCCCTCCCTCTCCCTCTCCCCTTCCCTCCCTCTTCCCTCTCCCTTTCCCTCCCTCTCCCCCTCCCCTTCCCTCCCTCTTCCCTCTCCCCTTCCCTCCCTCTTCCCTCTCCCTTTCCCTCCCTCTCTTTTCTCCCCTTTCTCTCTCTCTTTCCTTGCTTTCCCTTTCTTTCCTTACTTTCTCTTTCCTTCCCTCTTTCTCTCTCTTTCTTTCCCTCTCTCTCCTTCCTTCTCTCTCTCTTTCCTTCTTCTTGATGCTTTTCCTTACAGTCTCCCTTGTTATGCTGCTTGTTGAAAGGAAGCTGCTTACGGTAGTCCTTGAGGGCTTTTCCCCTCAACTATTAACCCTTCGCTGGGGCTGCTTGCAGACTGTTCAAAGTTGTGTCCCTGCTGTGAGCCTCTTTATAACAAGTCCTCAGCAGCAGCTGAGGGCTGTGTGACAGATGCCACCTGAATTGAGGTCAGTGCCTGTTCCCAAAGCTTTCCTTGGGAACTTGCAGTGAAGGACTTAATCTCTGCGTGCCTCCCTTGCCCTTCTGTGCTGCCACAGCTAATCCTTTGCCATCTCAGAGAAGCAATTGGGAAGGTGAAGAGTGTGACAGTGTTTGGGCATAAAAGCCAGGAGGAGCTTGTTAAGACAGAAGGAGGCTGTTCACTGAATGCTTCCCCTTGTGAGGCTGTGGTTAGAAGGCCTTGTGGTGATGTGGTGGGCAAGTGGTGGTCAGCGGTGAAGCTCTGTGGGCTTTGAGGGCAGATCTTGGGACAGCGTCAGGAGAAACACTCCAGGAGCTGTTCCAGGGAGAGAATGGGAACATGTTCAACATGAGCAGGAACTTCTGCACTGTGAGGCTCCCAGAGCACTGGAACAGGCTGCCCAGAGAGGTTGTGGAGTCTCCTTCTCTGGAGCCTTTCCAGCCCTGTCTGGATGTGTTCCTGTGTGCCCTGTGCTGGGTTCTATGCTCCTGCTCTGGCAGCGGGGTTGGACTTGATGATTTCTGGAGGTCCTTTCCAACCTAACATCCTCTGATCCTGTGATCTCTTACAGTGTTGACTGTAGGACAGAATGCCATTCAGAGGCAGGCTGGAGAAGTTGGCTCAGGGAAACCTCATGAGGTTCAATAAGGCAAAGTGTAAGGCTCTGCAGCTGGGTCAGGGCAATCCAGGTTGCCCACAGCCTCTCTGGGCAGCCTGTTCCAGGGCTCTGGGACCCTCACAGTGAAGAAGTTCCTCCTCATGTTGAGGTGGAACCTCCTGTGCTGTAGTTTGCATCCATTGCCCCTGGTCCTATCACAGGGTGCAACAGAGTAGAGCCTGTCCCCTGCCTCTTCTCCTCTCCACACTAAACAGCCCCAGGGCTCTCAGCCTCTCCTCACCAGGCAGGGCTCCAGTCCCTTCAGCATCCTTGCAGCCCTCCCTTGGACTCTCTCCAGCAGATCCCTGTCCCTCCTGAACTGGGGAGCCCAGAACTGGATGCAATATTCCAGCTGAGGTCTCAGCAGGGCAGAGTAGAGGGGGAGGAGAACCTCCCTGACTCTGCTGGACACACTCCTCTCAATGCACCCCAGGATCCCCTTGGCCTTCTTGGCCCCCAGGGCACATTGCTGTCCCCTGCAGACCTTGTTGCCCACCAGGACAGGGGGCTTGGAACTGGATGATCCTTGAGGTCCCTTCCAACCCTGACAATTCTGTGATGTCTGCCCCAGCTGGGTCAGTTCTTTATCACAGCCCAAGCAAGAAATGATCAGAGAGCAGAGGGAAACAAGCAAAGGAGCAGCAGCAGCAGCAAAGAGAGAGCCACTCTCTGTGTTCCTAGGCTATATAGTAATTTGCAGAACCAATGACATGAACTTCTCTGTGTTCCTGAGCTACCTGCTCAGCCTCTCAGAAAAAGAGAAGGAATTCCTCTAGCCCCTTGGACTTGAATTCTCTGGAAGAATCTCATTCTCCTTTACTTTTAAGCATAGCCTTTTAAACCTGCCACAGCAATGAAGAGCTCAGCTGTGGGGGCAGGCTGCCTGAGCTCTCCCTGTCCTGCTCACCTGGTTCTTTCTGTCTGCCAAGTGAAGGTGGTGTGTGCTTTCAGCGGGTTCCTAATGGAGTTAGATTAGCTTAAAGCTCCTTTGCAAGGTTTTCAGACATGTTGGACAACTGCTGGCTTGATCCCTCAGGGGGGATTATCTCCTGTGACGAGGCAGGGCTGTGTTGCAGAAGACATTTAAGGGTAGGAGGTTGATGGCTCTGGAAGATCTGAGTGTGGAAGCTGCGTCTCCAGTCGTTCCCTTTGCTGCTCCGTGGGGTGTGACTCACCTCCACCTGCGAGGCAGCACAAGCAGAGGGGAGTGTGGCTTTGCACTCCTGCTCCTGCCAGCTCCTATAGCTGGGCTTCAGCCCATAGAAGCACAGAATTGTTAGGGTTGGAAAGGACCTCAAGGATCAGCCAGTTCCAGATTCCCTGCCATGGGTGAGGTTACCTCACACCGAGGCGTCACGGTCTGTGGTTGTGTGATTGAAAGCAGGGTGTAGGGATGGGGTCCTCGCTTTCTGCTCATTCTTCAGCCACTGCCTCATGGCAAGGTGCTGGCTCAGCCCATCCTTACCTTTCATTTCTCAGTTTGCCAAAGTTAGACACAAGGCTCCTGTTAATATCAGTGGCAATCCCAATGCTCATTGGTGCAGTGGGACATAGCAAGGTTGATCACAGGATGTCAGGGGTTGGAAGGGAGCTCTGGAGACCTTCCAGTCCAACCCCCCCTGCCAGAGCAGGACCACAGAATCCTCTTTCCTTGACTCCTTTGGAGGGTTTGTTAGGCTTTGGTGACTTCCACCCTCAAAGTCATAGGATCACAGGAGCAGAGGATGTTAGGGGTTGGAAGAGACCTCTGGAGATCATTGAGTCCAAGCCCCCTGCCAGAGCAGGAGCATAGAACCCAGCACAAGTCACACAGGAACACATCCAGACAGGGCTGGAAAGGCTCCAGAGAAGGAGACTCCACAACCTTGCTGGGACCCTCAGAGTGAAGAAGTTCCTCCTCCTGTTGAGGTGGAACCTCCTGTGTTGTAGTTTCCATCCATTGCCCCTTGTCCTACCCCAGGGCACAACTGAGCAGAGCCTGTCCCCTCCCTCTTGACCCCCAGCCCTCAGATACTGAAAGGCATTGATCAGATCCCCTCTCAGTCTTCTCTTCACCGGACTAAACAGCCCCAGGGCTCTCAGTCTCTCCTTGTAAGGCACAGTTTTTACTCCTGACATCATTTATCTTCTCCTCACCCTTCCCCTGTCAAGCAGTGAATAGAACAGAATAGAATAGAATAGAATAGAATAGAATAGAATAGAATTAACCAGGCTGGAAAAGTCCTCAGAGATCATCAAGTCCAACCTATCCCTCAACACCACCTAATCACCTAAACCATGGCACCAAGCACCCCATCCAGTCTCTCCCTAAACACCTCCAGGGATGGTGACTCCACCACCTCCCTGGGCAGCACATCCCAGTGGCCAATCTCTCTTGCTGGGAAGAACTTCTTCCTAACCTCCAGCCTAAACCTCCCCTGGCACAGCTTGAGACTGTGTCCTCTTGTTCTGGTGCTGGTTGCCCAGGAGAAGAGACCAACCCCCACCTGGCTACAACCTCCCTTCAGGTAGTTGTAGACAGCAATGAGGTCTCCCCTGAGCCTCCTCTTCTCCAGGCTAAGCAACCCCAGCTCCCTCAGCCTCTCCTCCCAGGGCTGCGCTCCAGACCCCTCCCCAGCTTTGTTGCCTTTCTCTGGACACCTTCCAGCATCTCAACATCTTTCCTGACCTGAGGGGCTGAGAACTTCTGATATATTTATGTATTTTATCTCATACAATGGCAGAAGTTAATTCTGCAGGAAGGGTGGTAGGACTGGGAAATGGTCCTTTGGCTGCCTTTGGGCTTGAAGCTGGAAGGGGAAGTCAGGCTGTTCTCCCTCCTTCTTGGGCAATTCGATGGAGCTCCTAAATACCAACCATTTGCACTTGTGAGGTGCTTCTCCCCTTCCCAGCCCTTCCCAGCATTTGCAAAGCAGTAATTAATCCTCATTTATGCTGTTGCAATGCTATTATGCTCACTGGAAGATACAGTAGGAACTAGAGCACAAATTAGTTAAGGACATGTGCAAAAAGGTTGTGCAACAAACAGCAGCAGGGAGAATTTTCTTCTGGGACTGCTCAGTTTCATTTCCCTGATGCAGCTTTTCTGTGCTCCTCAATGAATCATAGAATTGTCAGGGTTGGAAAGGACCTCAAGGCTCAGCCAGTTCCAACCCCTCTGCCATGGGCAGGGACACCTCACACTACAGCAGCTTGCTCACAGCCACATCCAGCCTGGCCTGAAAAACCTCCAGGCATGAGGCTTCCACCACCTCCCTGGGCAACCTCTGCCAGTGTCTCACCACCCTCATGGGGAAGAACTTCTTCCTAACATCCAATCTCAATCTACCCACTTCTAGTTTTGCTCCATGCCACGATATTCTATTTAGAGGTCCTATCAGTCTGGTCTGCAGCTTGTGAGCACATTGGGTTTTTTCTGTAGGGTTCCTGTAGATAAGGACTCCTTTGCCAAATGAAGTCACTGTCAAGGTTCTTTTGGTTGCTATTGATCACCTTTTGTCATTTTTGGTGAATCATCCCTGGTTAATACAGATACAGGAGAGGTCTTCTGCCCTCAGATCCTCTCCTTTCTGTAAAGGAAGCAGGGCTTTAGTTCATAGAACCTCAGCATCACAGAATGTTAGGGGCTGGAAGGGACCTCCAAATCTCATCCAGTCCAAGCCCCCTGCCAGAGCAGCATCACCTAGAGCAGGTCACACAGGAACACATCCAGGTGGGGTTTGAGTATCTCCAGAGAGGGAGACTCCACAACCCCCCTGGGCAGCCTGCTCCAGGGCTCTGTCACCCTCACAGGGGAAAAATTCTTCCTCCTGTTTCCATGGCACTTCCTCTGCCTCAGCTTCCACCACTGCCCCTGGTGCTGGCATTGGGCATCCCCCAGCAGAGCCTGGCTCCAGCCTCTGGGCACTCACCCTGCACAGCTTTAGCAACAGCACTGAGGTCACCTCTCAGGCTCCTCCTCTGCAAGCTCCAGAGCCCTCAGCTCCCTCAGGCTCTCCTCATGAGGAAGATGTTCCACTGCCTTCAGCATTGTTGTGGCTCTGTGCTGGACTCTCTCAAGCAGTTCCCTGAGGTCCTTCCTGAACTGAGGGGCCCAGAACTGGACACAAGATTCCAGCTGTGTCCTCAGCAGAGCAGAGTAGAGAGGGAGGAGAACCTCTCTCGACCTACTCACCACAGCCCTTCTAATCCACCCCAGGATGCCATTGGCCTTCTTGGCCACCAGAGCACATTGCTGGCTCGTGGTCAACCTCCCATCCATCTCCTGGGAAGCTGATGCTAAGACAAGCCACCAGTGCAGCCTCTTGCAATGCAGTCTTCTTCCCTGTGGATATCTGCTCCATGTGAGAAGCAGCACTCTGAAGGCCCAAGCTGTTTGGGGGGACATGGTGTGATGCATGTGAAGGGCTGTGAACTGTGATGGCAGCAGTGATTCAAGTCACTGGCAGGAGAGTTTGCTGTACCTTTACACATTCCCAAAACACACAGAGGGGGAAGGTATTTTGATCACTACATGTTGCAAATCAGGAGCCTTTATTTCCTTTAATCCCAGCTGCCACTGAGAGCTTTCTGCTTTCTTTCAGGTTGTGGAACCTGAACTAGAACATTCTGTGGCTGGGAAGGTGACAAGGACACCTAAAGGTGAGTTTTCTCTTTTTATTGGTCTCTGTCTCAGTCATTCCAGGGCACTGGAAATGCTGTACATCCTGACTGCACTGGGATGGGTTGCTTGAGCATAGACTCATAGAATTGTCAGGGTTGGAAGGGACCTCAAGGATCTTCCAGCTCTAACCCCTCTGCCATGGGCAGGGACACCTCACACCACAGCAGCTTGCTCACAGCCACATCCAGCCTGGCCTGAAAAACCCCCAGGGATGAGGCTTCCACCACCTCCCTGGGCAACCTCTGCCAGGCTCTCACCACCCTCATGGGGAACAACTTCTTCCTAGCATCCAATCTCAAGCTACCCATTTCTAGTTTTGCTCCATTCCCCCCAGTCCTATCCCTCCCTGACACCCTCAAAAGTCCCTCCCCAGCTTTATTGTAGCCCCCTTCAGATCCTGGAAGGCCACAAGAAGGTCTTCTTGGAGCCTTCTCCTCTCCAGACTGCACAACCCCAACTCTCTCAGTCTGTCCTCATAGCAGAGGAGCTTCAGCCCTTCCTGGACTAGAGGCTCCAGAGCTGGACCCAGTGCTCCAGGTGGGGTCTCAGCAGAGTGGAGCAGAGGGGGAGAATCCCTTCCCTGGCCCTGCTGACCACACTTCTCTTGCTGCAGCCCAGGCTCTGCTTGGCTCTCTGGGCTGCAAGTGCTCCCTGTGGCTTGTCTCAACAAAGCCAAGCAGTTTGGTAGGACTCCTCCTATGTCTGCATTTCTGTGTGCTACATGTGAGGCACTCAGTGCCATGGGTGAATTGATGAGATGGGTGCTGGCTGGTAGGTTGCACTCACTGATCTCCAAGGTCTTTTCCAACCTGGTTCCTTCTGTGATTCTCTAGTCTGCATTTTGATGGTGCTCTGAACAAAGAGAGCACAATTGCTGGGCTGTGCAGTGAAGGTGTTTATGGCACAGAGGCAGGAACTGAAGTGGAAAGAACAAATGGATTGCGATCTTTGCCAGCTCTTTCCTGCAGGTGTCTGTTCCTGTAGGAAACATCCTCCTGGCAGCATGAGCCCTGCAAGCTGAATCTATGAGGTGGCATTTCCCCCTCCCCCCACCTCTTCTCACACTTCAAATCTGGGGTTTATGGTTGCCAAGGATGTTCTCTGCCACATGGGTTGATTACTTGGCTGAGGAGGCCTTGATTACTTGGCTGTCACTCACCACATGCTCACCACCTCCCTTCCAGGGCTGGCTGCTGTGCTTTGCTGCAATGTTTTATTGAAGGTGGTTCCAGCCCAAATGTGCAAGGCTGCACAAATGCAGAGAAATGCTGATCCCTGGGTTTCCCACTGCCCTGGCAGGGGCTGCTCAGGGGAGGCTTTGTGCAATGGGTGCAGACAGCTTTTGGTTGTTTGAGTGGCTCAGGCGAGGAACACCACAAAGAGCAGGCTGCTGGAGCGAGCTGCCCCGGGAAGAGGTGGAGTCACCATCCCTGAAGTTGTCCCACTTCAGCACATCACAGAACCACAGGATTGGCAGGGTTGGAAGGGACCTCAAGGCTCAGCCAGTTCCAGCCCCCCTGCCATGGCCGGGGACACCTCACACTACAGCAGCTTGCTCACAGCCACATCCAGCCTGGCCTGAAAAACCTCCAGGCAGGAGGCTTCCACCACCTCCCTGGGCAACCTCTGCCAGTCTCTCACCACCCTCATGAGGAACAACTTCTTCCTAACATCCAATCTCAATCTACCCATCTCTAGTTTTGCTCCATTCCCCCCAGTCCTATCACTCCCTGACACCCTCAAAAGTCCCTCCCCAGCTTTCCTGTAGACCCCTGCAGATACTGGAAGGCCACAAGAAGGTCTCCTCAGAGCCTTCTCTTCTCCAGACTGAACAGCCCCAACTCTCTCAGTCTGTCTCCAGAGCAAAGCAGCTCCAGCCCTCTGCTCATCCTCATGGCCCTTCTCTGGACACCTTCCAGCACCTCCAGATCCTTCCTGTGATAGAAGCTCCAGAACTAGATACAATAATTCTCAATTGCAATTAGGACAAGGGGCAATGGATGGAAACTCCAGCACAGGAGGTTCCACCTCACCACGAGGAGGAACTTCTTCACTGTGAGGCTCACAGAGCCCTGGAGCAGGCTGCCCAGAGAGGTTGTGGAGTCTCCTTCTCTGGAGCCTTTGCAGCCCTGTCTGGATGTGTTCCTGTGTGACCTGTGCTGGATTCTCTGGTCCTGCTCTGGCAGGGGGGTTGGACTTGATGATCTCCAGAGGTCCCTTCCAACCCCTAACATCTTCTGGTCCTGTGTGATGCTGTGAGTGAGAGTTTTCCTTTTGCCTTCAATGAGGGTGGGAGCCAGACCCTTTTCTTTGTGATGCAGCAGTGATGTCTTCTGAGGCACTCTTAAAGAAGAGGCATAACACCCTTTAATTCTTAATGGAATGGAATGGAATAGAATAGAATAGAATGGAATGGAATGGAATGGAATGGAATGGAATGGAATGGAATGGAATGGAATGGAATGGAATGGAATGGAATGGACCAGGTTGGAAGAGACCTTCAAGATCATCACTTTTCTGACCTGGAAAGTTTAAATGGAGCAAGACAAATTTCTTTGGAAAGACAAAAATGCCTTTTATGAGGTTAACTGATGTAGCAGGAAAAGAGGAAAGTCTGCAGGTGAGTGCTGAGGACCTGGACCAAGCATTCTCCTGCCAAAAGCTTATCTCATGGGGCATGGATTTTTCTCTCTCCCAGCTGTCAGGAGATGTTATCTCTGCCTACTAGGTTTGCCTCACAGCCTTTGAACATAAGCCTTTATGACTTGAGTGTCTTTTGTTATTGGTGAGGAGGAAGCATCTGAGAACAGTGCACTCAGAAGCCTTTCTGTTATTTACAGTCCCGACTCATATCCTGCTCTTAGCTTTTTATCTCCATTCCTGATGTCCTCAAGAGTCTCTGCAACCATTACCACTCAAGTGATAAATCAGGAGTCTTTCCTTTCTCCCATGAAGTCAGATACAGGCTTTTCTCCCACTGGTAGCAGAAACAGAACCAGGATTAAAGCTGTTTGAACTGATGGGGCAGTAGGGAGGCTCTCACTGCAGCTTGGCCTAAAGGGAATGAATAGGAATGGAATGGAAAGGAAAGGAATGGAATAGAATGGAATAGAATGGAATGGAATGGGATGGAATGGAATGGGATGGGATGGAATGGAATAGAATAGAATAGAATGGAATGGAATGGAATGGGATAGAATAGAGTAGAATGGAATGGAATGGAATGGAATGGAATGGAATGGAATGGAATGGAATAGAATAGACCAGACCAGGTTGGAACAGAACCCTGAGATCACTGAGTCCAACCTATCATCCAACACCATCTAATCAACTCACCCATGGCACCAAGCACCCCATCCAGTCTCTTCCTAAACACTTCCAGGGATGGGGACTCCACCACCTCCCTGGGCAGCACATTCCAAAGGCCAATATCTCTTTCTGGGAAGAACTTCTTCCCAACATCCAGCCTAAACCTCCCCTGGTGCAGCTTGAGACTGTGTCCTCTTGTTCTGGTGCTGCTTGCCTGGGAGAAGAGACCAACCCCCACCTGGCTACAACCTCCCTTCAGGGAGTTGTAGAGAGCAATGAGGTCTCCCCTGAGCCTCCTCTTCTCCAGGCTAAGCAACCCCAGCTCCCTCAGCCTCTCCTCCCAGGGCTGTGCTCCAGACCCCTCCCCAGCTTTGTTGCCCTTCTCTGGACACCTTCCAGCATCTCAACATCTTTCCTAAACTCAGGGGCCCAGAAGCAGCCCAGGGGGGTTGTGGAGTCTCCCTCTCTGGAGATATACAAACCCCACCTGGATGTGTTCCTGTGTGATGCTGCTCTGGCAGGGGGGTTGGACTGGATGAGCTTTTGAGGTCCCTTCCAGCCCCTAGCATTCTGTGATTCTGTGATCCTGTGAAGTCAGATTTTCCATGTGGCCAGATCTGTGAGAGAAAAGGGATGACAGCCTGAGAGGAAAGAGATTGCAGCTGGATGAAGAATTGGTCATTTTTCTTCTAGCTCTTCAATGCTGCAACCATAACCATGCATTGCAGTGTCTCTTCCAGGGTTGCTTCTCACTCTGGGAGCATGTGGGATTCACATTTGAGCCATTTGGCAAGGCCTTGATTGTTTCAGACTTTGAAAGGTAGATTCTAGAATTCAGTTCATTTGTCTGAGTCTCAGTTCATTCCATAGAATCACAGAATGCTCTGGGCTGGAAGGGGTCTCCAAAGCTCATCCAGCCCAACCCCTCTGCAGTCAGCAGGGACATCCCCAGCTAGATCAGGTTGCCCACAGCCCTCTCCAGCCTCACCTTGAATATCTCCAGGGATGGAGCCTCAACCACCTCCCTGGGCAACCTGTTCCAGTGTTCCACCACCCTCATGGTGCAGAACTTCTTCCTCACATCAATCTAAATCTGCCCTGCTCTACTTTGAAGCCATTGTCCCTGCTCCTGTCCCTGCAGGCCTTTGCAAACAGTCTCTCTGCAGCCTTCTTGCAGCCCCCTTCAGGTCCTGGCAGGTTGCTCTTAGGTCTCTCTGGAGCCTTCTCTTCTGCAGGCTGAACACCCCCAGCTCCCTCAGCCTGTCCTCAGAGCAGAGCTGCTCCAACCCCCTGAGCATTTTCCTGCCCTCCTTTGGACCTGCTCCATTGTTGACCAGTGGACCAGGTGTATTGGTGAGCTGTTGGGCAGATGGGAGCCATAGAATCATAGAATCAATAAGGTTGGAAGAGACCTCAAAGATCACCCAGTCCAACCTGTCACCCAACACCTCCTGACTACTAAACCATGGCAGCAAGTGCCACGTCCAATCCCTTCATCCCCTGCAGCATCCCCTGCTTGCACCCCCTGCTTGCATCCCCTGCTGCAGGCACTGCTGTGTGTTCCTGTGGAGCCCTGTGCCACTCCATGGAGCCCCTCTGATCCTCTGTGCTGCACAACACAGTTGTGCTGGTCCAAGCTCTTGAACTGCAGGACTTTTGAGTGCTGATGGCAAATCGAATACGAAAGCTCTGCTTGGATTATCACCAGGCAAAGAGCAGAAGGCATGACCTTTCTTCTGCTCCTCCAGGCAGAGCAGTGATTAGAGGTGGGGGGTTCTTTTTTTGGGGGGGGTGGCATTCTGCTTTGAAACAAATTGGTAAATAGCAGGGGTGTGCTTCCTCAGGACAAGTTAGCTGCTGAGGTGTCCTTAGGGCTCCGAGGTGCTGCGGGAGGTGGTGTGAAAAAGGCATGAAATGGAGATTGGCATGAAAGCAAACCCAAAGTGGTGCAGAGATGTGGAAAGAGCTCATTCAGGCAGTTGGGACAAAAATCTGGGGAAATGCTGCCAGATGAAGCAGTGCAGAGGCAAATGTTGCCTGAGTGCAGAGCAGAGGCTGTGGTGACTGCGTGCTGTCAGGAGGCTCGAGCAGGGCTGGTGTGAGCTGCAGGGAGTGCAGCAGCTAGGAAGTAAAACACGGCCACAAGGGCAGTGCTCAGAGCCAGGTGAATGAGCCATGCTGTAGGACAGCACAGGGGCAGGGCCAGAGCTCCCCTCTCAATGTGATCCAGGGGTGATGTATTTTGGTGTTGTCCTTGAGAAGGAGGAGAGGAGGGCTGGCAGGGACAGGCTGTTCCTGATGTGCTTGTGGGAATTCACGGGGCACTGGCTGGGATGAAGGTAGCTCTGTGTGGCCTGCATGCAAAGCAGCAGAGCAAAACTTGAGGACTCTGTCATGGCAGCTTTGTGGCAGCTTTGTATACCCTTGGAGGGTATAGCAGTACCTGATAGAGTCTCAGAGAATCATTAAGGTTGGAAAAGCCCTCTGAGATCATCCAGTCCAGCCAGCAACCCAACACCACCATGGCCATTAAACCACGTCCCAAAGTGCCATGGCCACACCTGAACACCTCCAGGGATGGGGACTCCACCACCTCCCTGGGCAGCCTCTTCCAATGCTCCATCAGCCTCTCTGTCAAGAAATGTTTCCTAAGAGAGGTGATTCTCAACCCCACACTCTGCTCTTGTTAGACCCCCACCTCGAATACTGCCTCCAGTTCTGGTGTCCCCAGCCTAAGAGGGACACAGATCTCTTGGAACAAGTCCACAGGAGGCCACAAAGATGATCCAGGGGCTGGAACAGCTCTGCTCTGAGGGATTGCTCAAGCTGGAGAAGAGAAGACTCCAAGGGGACCTTAGAGCTGCCTTCCAGTACCTGAAGGGATCCGACAGGAAGGCTGCAGAGGGACTTTGTACAAGAGTGTCCATAGGACAAGGGGAAAGGGATTGAAACTGAAGTGGAATAGCTTGAGATTGGACCTCAGGAAGAAACTCTTCACTAGGAGGGTGGCAAGGCTCTGGCATGGATTGTCCAGAGAGGTCTGCTCTTGACTTCCTGGGTGACCTGAAGCAGTACAAAAATGTTATCCATGGACAGCAATGTGCCCTGGGGGCCAAGAAGGCCAATGGGATCCTGGGGTGCATTGAGAGGAGTGTGTCCAGCAGAGCCAGGGAGGTTCTCCTCCCCCTCTACTCTGCCCTGCTGAGACCTCAGCTGGAATATTGCATCCAGTTCTGGGCTCCCCAGTTCAGGAGGGACAGGGATCTGCTGGAGAGAGTCCAAGGGAGGGCTGCAAGGATGCTGAAGGGACTGGAGCCCTGCTTGGAGAGGAGAAGCTGAGAGCCCTGGGGCTGTTTAGTGTGGAGAGGAGAAGACTGAGAGGGGATCTGATCAATGTCTATCAATAGCTGAGGGCTGAGGGTCAGGAAGGAAGGAAGGGTCAGGGACAGTCTCTGCTCACTTGTGCCCTGGGATAGGACAAGGGGCAGTGGATGGACACTACAGCACAGGTGGTTCCACCTCAACATGAGGAAGAACTTCTTCACTGTGAGGGTCCCAGAGCCCTGGAGCAGGCTGCCCAGAGAGGTTGTGGAGTCTCCTTCTCTGGAGCCTTTCCATCCCTGTCTGAATGTGTTCCTGTGTGACCTGTGCTGGATTCTCTGCTCCTGCTCTGGCAGAGGGGTTGGCCTGGAAGATCTCCAGAGGTGCCTTCCAACCCCTAGCATGCTCTGACCCTGTGAGCTGGGGCTGCTGGTGCAGCTGCCCTGCTGCAGAGCCGTGCAGCCAGCGTGCTGCTGTTGCCTGTGTGTCAGCAGCGCTGCTGCCGGGGGAGCTGCTTCCATCCACAACCCCAAAGGCAAGCCTGCAGAGCGCCGAGGAGGCACTAGTGAAAGCTGCTTGGAGTCCCAGCCAGAGGATAGAGCCAAGCTGTGACTGTGGTTGCACATCAGAGAAGCTGGCTGGCTGGGAGGGGGGCTCAAGCTGGCGGTTCATTCATGGCTCAGGCCCCCAGCACGCAGCGGCAGCCGCCTTGGTGCAAACATTTGCTCAGCCTGTGACTAAACCTTTGGTGGGTGAGGAAATGCAGCATTTCTCTTATCAAGAGGCAGTAGGTAAGCTGTGCCTGCCTGCAGCTCTGGAGCTGGGCTAATGATATGCTATTAAGCTCCAGTAGAGTGGCACAGAGGAAAACAGGGAAGTACTGCTGCAGTGAGGCAGCGCAGGAAGACCTGAGCAAACGAGAGGCTGCTCTGGCAGGGAGGGTTGGGCTGGGTCCTTTCCAGGCTCAGTGGGTCTGTGAGATTGCTACTATGAGGAGTGTCACAGGATCACAGGATGTCAGGGGTTGGAAGGGAGCTCTGGAGATCACAGAATCAATGAATTCTCAGAGTCAGAAGGGACCTCAAGGCTCAGCCAGTTCCAAGCCCCCTGCCATGGCCAGGGACACCTCACACTACAGCAGCTTGCTCACAGCCACATCCAGCCTGGCCTGAAAAACCTCCAGGGATGAGGCTTCCACCACCTCCCTGGGCAACCTCTGCCAGTGTCTCACCACCCTCATGGGGAAGAACTTCTTCCTAACATCCAATCTCAATCTACCCATTTCTAGCTTTGCTCCATTCCCCCCAGTCCTATCCCTCCCTGACACCCTCTAAAGTGCCTCCCCAGCTTTCCTGTAGCCCCCTTCAGATACTGAAAGGCCACAAGAAGATCTCCTGGGAGCCTTCTCTTCTCCAGACTTAACAGCCCCAACTTTGAGTCCAACCTCCCCTGCCAGAGCAGGAGCAGAGAATCCAGCACAGGTCACACAGGAACACATCCAGACAGGGCTGGAAAGGCTCCACAGAAGGAGACTCCACAACCTCTCTGGGCAGCCTGTTCCAGTGCTTTGTGAGCCTCACAGTGCAGAAGTTCCTCCTCATGTTGAGGTGGAACCTCCTGTGCTGTGCTTTCCATCCATTGCCCCTTGTCCTATCCCAGGGCATAACTGAGCAGAGCCTGTCCCTGTCTCTTCCTTCCTCACTCCCAGCCCTCAGATATTGATAGACATTGATCAGATCCCCTCTCAGTCTTCTCCTCTCCAGACTAAACAGCCCCATATGGTGCTCTCATATGGGTAGAACCATTGAAGTCAGTCACCTATGTTTGGAGGTGTTCAAGAGGGGATTGGATGTGGCACTTGGTGCCATGGTCTAGCCATGAGGTCTGTGGTGCCAGGTTGGACTGGATGATCTTTGAGGTCTCTTCCACCCTTGGTGATTCTGTGTGATCTCTTCCTGTCTCCCTGCCTTTGTTTGGCTGCTTTATGTTGGCTGAGAGGCTTTAATGTGTTGCTGTGAAAACTCAGCAGGTGCCCCTTGCCAATGCAGTGGGCAAAACCCCTTCTGGGGTCCCTTCTGCTTTGTCGGTGTGGCCTGAAAAGGAGCAGCCTCCCTTTTCCCTTTCTCCCCAGCACCACAAGGTCTCAGCAAGCCAGGTTGTGCTGGGATCATGTGGCTTTTTTTTGGGGGGGGGGGGGGCTGGCTGTAAAACCATCCTGGCCCTGCATGATCCATGTAATACATGGGAAGAAATTTCCCAGCTAGTAAGTGCTGAGGGCAATTTCCTGTAAGGCAGCTTCTAGTGGTCTCTGGTTTCCAGCCAGTTCTATTTTTACTGCCTGCTTCTTCTTATTATTATTTTTTCCCTTTTCTCCCCAGTTTCTTTTTTTTTTAAGTTAAAAAAAAAGGGCTGTTTTCATTTTCCAGCCTCTTACTCTGAGGGTTCTGACACTCAGGCTACAGTGGTAGAAGGGCAGAGTAATGTGAATGAAGTTCAATAAGGACAAGTGGAGGGTCCTGCATCTGGTCCTGCATCTGGGGAGGAAAACCAACAGGCACCAGGTACAGGGTAGAGGCTGCCCTGCTGGAAAGCAGCCCTGTGGAGTAGGAGCTGGGAGTGCTGGTGGGTAAGAAATTCTCCATGGGACAGCAGTGTGCCCCTGGGGGCCAAGAAGGCCAAGGAGATCCTGGGGTGTATTAAGAAGAGTGTGTCCAGCAGATCCAGGGAGGTTCTCCTCCTCCTCTTCTCTGCCCTGGTTGAGACCTCACCTGCATCCAGTTCTGGGCTCCCCAGTTCAGGAAAGACAGAGACCTGCTGGAGAGAGTCCAAGGGAGAGCCAGGAGGATGCTTAGGGTTAGGTGTCCAGTTCTGGGCCCCTCAGTTTAAGAAGGACATTGAGACTCTTGAAGGTGTCCAGAGAAGGGCAACAAGGCTGGGGAGGGGTCTGGAGCACAGCCCTGTGAGGAGAGGCTGAGGGAGCTGGGGTTGCTTAGCCTGGAGAAGGGGAGGCTCAGGGGAGACCTCATTGCTGTCTACAACTCCCTGAAGGGAGGTTGTAGCCAGGTGGGGGTTGGTCTCTTCTGCCAGGCAACCAGCACCAGAACAAGAGGACACAGTCTCAAGCTGCACCAGGGGAAGCTTAGGCTGGAGGTGAGGAGAAAGTTCTTCCCAGAGAGAGTTGTTAGCCATTGGGATGTGTTGCCCAGGGTGGTGGTGGAGTCCCCATCCCCGGAGGGGCTCAAGAGGGGATTGGATGTGGCACTTGGTGCCATGGTCTAGTCATGAGGTCTGTGGTGCCAGGTTGGACTTGATGATCTTTGAGGTCTTTTCCAACCTTGGTGATTCTGTGATACTGTGATCTTCCCTTTGGAAGGCTGTGTGCACTTCTCCTTCTTCCTTTGGATGTGATTCGGTTGACAGCAGTGGAGTTGTTCTTGACTCACGCCCAGGTAAATGAACATCGAGTGAAGAGCAACCCAAGGTCACACCCAGTGTCTGCTGACTCATCTGCTCTGACTTTTTATCTGGAGCAGAAAATGCTTTTAGGGTGCCCCTGAGAAATGTATCAAAGCTGTGTCTCAGATACTGAGTTCAAGGCGCAGTGCAAGTTTGGCTAAGTGCAGGGTGCTGCACCTGGGCTGGAGCAATCCTCACTGTCAATACAGGCTGGGGGAGGAGGGGAGAGAAAGCAGCCCTGAGGAAAAGGCCTTAGGGGTGCTGGTGGGGGAGAAGCTGGACAGGAGCAGGCAGGGTGAGCTTGCAGCACAGAAGGCCAAGGGCAGCCTGGGCTGCATCCAAAGCAGCATTGCCAGAGAGCCAGAGAGGGGATTCTGCCTCTTGGCTCTGCTCTGCTGAGACCTCCCCTGCAGTGCTGTGTGCAGGTCTGGAGCCCTCAACACAGGAAGGACCTGGACCTGATGGAGAGGGAACAGAGGAGGGACATGAAAATGCTCAGGGGGTTGGAGCAGCTCTGCTCTGAGGACAGGCTGTTCTGCCTCGAGAAGAGGAGGAGGGCTACAAGGATGCTGAAGGGTCTGGAGCACTACCTGATGAGGAGAGGCTTAGAGCCCTGTGGCTGTTTAGTCTGGAGAGGAGAAGATTGAGAGAGGATCTGATCAGTGTCTATCAATATCTGAGGTCTGGGGATCAGGAAGGAAGGGATAGGGACAGGCTCTGCTCAGTTACACCCAAGGATAGGACAAGGGGCAATGGATGGAACCTCCAGCACAGGAGGTTCCACCTCGACATGAGGAAGAACTTCTTCACTGTGAGGGTCACAGGGCACTGGAACAGTCTCCTTCTCTGGAGACTTGCAAGCCCCATCTGGGTGCATTCCTGTGTGACCTGTGCTGGATTCTCTGCTCCTGCTCTGGCAGGGGGCTTGGACTGGAAGATCTCCAGAGGTCCCTTCCATCCCCTAAGATCCTGTGAACTGGATGAAAGCATCTGCAGCATGCTTAGGTGGAGCTGTCTTCTCCAACCTGCTGGTGGGCTGTGGGTTTGCTTGCTGTGCCTTTCCAGGCCAAAGCTCCTTGCTAGATCACATTGATAGTCTGGGCCTGTGCTAAGATGCTGAACATGACTAATTCCTTTGTCCAGAGAGCTTGGGCTGACGCATCCTCTTAGCAGGAGCCAGGGATTTGCAGTATGGGTGGTGGGTGAGGCTGAGCTGACAGCAGGCTCTTAACTGATGCTGCAGCCATGTGCTTAGTGTCTTCTGTTCCTCTGGGGCTGTCCGAGGACAGCTTGGTCCTGCCTGCCTGGCTCAGTTTCCTCAGCCAATGCTCTGTTGTGTCCTAGTTAGCTTTTTGTTCTGTGTAGACAAAAAACCTGGGTGGCTCTCGAAGAGAAGCATTTTGTGCTCCTGTCTGCTGCCTTTCTAGGTTGATAAATACAGATTTTTACCAGAGCTTATTTGGGGGGGGGAGGAAGAAAAAGTGTTAGAGAAGATAAGCCGTGGTAATTTAGCACTTTCTGGCAGCTTTGAAACCTAGGTGGCCAAGGGGAAATATACCACAGATTGATGCCAGGGAGTTCAGAGCCAATTTATGTCTTCTTCCTCCTTCTTTCCTCCTTCTTTCCTCCTTCTTTCCTCCTTCTTTCCTCCTTCTTTCCTCCTTCTTTCCTCCTTCTTTCCTCCTTCTTTCCTCCTTCTTTCCTCCTCCTTTCCTCCTCCTTTCCTCCTCCTTTCCTCCTCCTTTCCTCCTCCTTTCCTCCTTCTTTCCTTCTTTCCTCCTCCTTTCCTCCTCCTTTCCTCCTCCTTTCCTTCTTCTTTCCTCCTTTCCTCCTCCTTTCCTCCTCCTTTCCTCCTCCTTTCCTCCTCCTTTCCTCCTCCTTTCCTCCTCCTTTCCTCCTCCTTTCCTCCTCCTTTCCTCCTCCTTTCCTCCTCCTTTCCTCCTCCTTTCCTCCTCCTTTCCTCCTCCTTTCCTCCTCCTTTCCTCCTCCTTTCCTCCTCCTTTCCTCCTCCTTTCCTCCTCCTTTCCTCCTCCTTTCCTCCTCCTTTCCTCCTCCTTTCCTCCTCCTTTCCTCCTCCTTTCCTCCTCCTTTCCTCCTCCTTTCCTCCTCCTTTCCTCCTCCTTTCCTCCTCCTTTCCTCCTCCTTTCCTCCTCCTTTCCTCCTCCTTTCCTCCTTCTTTCCTCCTTCTCCTCCTCCTTCTCCTCCTCCTTCTCCTCCTCCTTCTCCTCCTCCTTCTCCTCCTCCTTCTCCTCCTCCTTCTCCTCCTCCTCCTTCTCCTCCTCCTTCTTCTCCTCCTCCCTCTCCTCCCTCTCCTCCCTCTCCTCCCTCTCCTCCCTCTCCCTCTCCCTCTCCCTCTCCCTCTCCCTCTCCCTCTCCCTCTCCCTCTCCCTCTCCCTCTCCCTCTCCCTCTCCCTCTCCCTCTCCCTCTCCCTCTCCCTCTCCCTCTCCCCTTCTTCTTTTTATTATTTCTTATTATGATTGAATTTTATTATTATTATTGAAATACTGAAGGATTATAATGTTTGTTGAGTAGATGGATGTGGAAGAGCAGTAACTAAATCAGCAGCAAGCTTGCCAATGGCTCCAGTCAGCTTGTGATGAAAACTGTTAAGCAGTTGACTGTTAAGCTTCAACTGTGTGCAGAAATCGATGCCAGGAGCAAACCATTTGGAGCATTAACCTTGGGACCTGCAGAGGGTAAACCCCAGAGCTTTGCTGTTTGGAGCACCTCTACTAACTCAGTGTTGGGAATTAATGTGCAGGTGTGGGGAGGCTTCTAAATGAAAGCCACATCAACAACTCCAACTCCTTCCAAGCTGGCTGAAGGAAGGGAAGAGAGAGGGTTAGGTGTCTGGTGGTTTTAGCTGTGTTGCCATGGTGACAAGAGCTGATAAACTAGAGCAAAACCAGGACTAATCTATAATGGAAGGGTACAGCAGACACAAAGATGTGATGCATTTTGCAGTGATTCAGCTACACAGAACCACAGAATGTTAGGGGCTGGGAGGGACCTCCAAAGATCATCCAGTCCAACCCCCCCACCTAGAGCAGGTCACACAGGACACACATCGAGGTTGGGTTTGAAGATCTCCACAGAGGGAGACTCCACAACCCCCCTGGGCAGCCTGCTCCAGGCCTCTGTCACCCTCACAGGGAAATACTGTTCCTTCTGTTTCCATGGCACTTCCTCTGCCTCAGCTTCCACCACTGCCCCTGGTGCTGGCATTGGGCATCCCCCAGCAGAGCCTGGCTCCAGCCTCTGGGCACTCCCCCTGCACAGCTTTAGCAACAGCACTGAGGTCACCTCTCAGGCTCCTTCTCATGAGGAAGATGTTCCACTGCCTTCATCATCTTTGTGGCTCTGTGCTGGACTCTCTCAAGCAGTTCCCTGAGGTCCTTCTTGAACTGAGGGGGGGCCCAGAACTGGACACAATATTCCAGATGTGGCCTCAGCAGGGCAGAGTAGAGAGGGAGGAGAACTTCTCTTGACCTACTCACCACAGCCCTTCTAACCCCCCCCCGGATGCCATTGGCCTTCTTGGCCTCCAGAGCACATTGCTGCCTCATGGTCAACCTCCCATCCACCAGGACCTCCAGGTCCTTCTCCCCTTCCCTGCTCTCCAGCAGCTCAGTCCCCAACCTCTCCTGCTCCCTGGGGTTGTTCTTTCCCAGGTGCAAGCCTCTCCCCTTGCCCTTGCTGAATTCCATTCCATTGCTCCCTGCCCAGCTCTCAGCCTGTCCAGGTCTGGCTGCATGGCAGCACAACCCTCCTGTGTCAGCCACTCTAAGCTGTGGAGCTGTTGGCTGCGTGTTTCAGTGGTAGTCCTGCAAAGACCTAACCCTGAAGCCTTGAGTCAGGCAAGCCACCAAGCACATGATTTACTCTAAGTGCTTAAGTGCTCTGCTAAGTGAGGAGATGGATTGCCCCAAGTGCCTAAAGTTATACAGATGCTTAAACGCATTGTAAACTCTGTGTTTAAGGACTGCATCCCAAAGGATGCTGTGGGAACTGAAGTGAGGATGAAGGGGACCTCCTGTGGTGCTCAGCAGTTCCAAGAGCTGCTTGAAGGAAAAGGACATCATTGCTGTGAGGCTTTTGCAATGCTTTACCGCAGGGCAGGGTGTGGGGGAATCACCAAAGGACAACACATCAGAGGCTGAGGGAGCTGGGGTTGTTTAGCCTGGAGAAGAGGAGGCTCAGGGGAGACCTCATTGCTCTCTACAACTACCTGAAGGGAGGTTGTAGCCAGGTGGGGGTTGGTCTCTTCTCCCAGGCAAGCAGCACCAGAACAAGAGGACACAGTCTCAAGCTGTGCCAGGGGACGTTTAGGCTGGAGGTGAGGAGAAAGTTCTTCCCAGAGAGATTTGTTAGCCATTGGGATGTGCTGCCCAGGGAGGTGGTGGAGTCCCTGTCCCTGGAGGTGTACAAAAAAGGCTTGGCTGTGGCACTTGGAGCCATGGTTTAGTTGTCCTAAGGTGTTAGTTATTAGGTACTAAGTTGGACTTGATGATCTCTGAGGTCTTTTCCAACCTGGTTGCTTCTATGATTTCTGGGTTAGAAGTGGTGTGTTGTGTGTAGCTCGTTAGGCATTTAATCAGTGTTAAAACCAGCCTTGAGTAGAAAACCTGTGGGAAACAGGGCAGAATTCCCCAGGCAGCCAATACTTACAAGGCTCTAATTAGCCCTTTTCAATTCCAGAGATGTTGTTTAAAAACATGGCAAAAAAAGGAAGGAAGTTTTTCCTTCCAAAATGATCAGAGAATCATCACAGAATTGTCAGGGTTGGAAGGGACCTCAAGGATCATCCAGTTCCAATCCCTCTGCCATGGGCATCCCTTGCAACAATACCAGCCTACCATCACACAAACTGAGGGGCTTGTCTTGTAATGTCATTTATGAGGGTTACTTGAATCAGAGAATCACAGAACCATAGAATGGTCTGGGCCAGAAGGGAGCTCCAGAGCTCATTCAGTCCAACCCCCTCTGCAGGGACATCCCCAACTAGATCAGGTTGCCCACAGCCCTCTCCAGCCTCACCTTGAATATCTCCAGGGATGGAGCCTCAACCACCTCCCTGGGCACCTGTTCCAGTGTTTCAATACCTTCATGGTGCAGAATTTCTTCCTAACATCCAATATAACTCTACTCCTCTCTAGTTTGAAGCCATTGTCCCTGGTCCTGTCCCTTCAGGCCTTGGCAAACAGTCCCTCTGCAGCCTTCTTGCAGTCCCCTTCAGGTACTGGAAGGTTGCACTTAGGTCTATCAATATCTGAGGGCTGGGGTTCAAGAAGGAGGGGACAGGCTCTGCTCAGTTGCACCTGGGATAGGACAAGGGGCAATGGATGGAAACTACAGCACAGGAGGTTCCACCTCACCATGAGGAGGAACTTCTTGACTGTGAGGCTCCCAGAGCCCTGGAGCAGGCTGCCCAGAGAGGTTGTGGAGTCTCCTTCTGTGGAGCCTTTCCATCCCTGTCTGGATGTGTTCCTGTGTGCCCTGTGCTGGATTCTCAGCTCCTGCTCTGGCAGGGGGCTTGGACTCAATGATCTCCAGAGGTCCCTTCCAACCCCTAACACCCTCTGCTCCTGTGATCCTATGACTTTGAGGGTGGAAGTGACCAAAGCCTAACAAACCCTCCAAAGGAGTGAAGGAAAGAGGCTAGGACATCGTGTAGATGATTTTCTTGTCATGATTTCTTGTCATGTTTTGCTGGTTCAGAAGTACTGCCCTGAACAGAAGCTTTACCCCCTCCCAGCTCTTCCAAGGCTCAAAGCTACATGCTGCAGGGGAGAGGAAATAGGCTGAGCATTCTCTTCCCCCTCCTGCCCACTCCTCTGGGCCTCTGCTCAATTACTTTTCTGTGTTCATACAAAGCAAAGAAAAACCATCCCAACACTCTCCCCCCCAAAAAAGAGAGTTGTTTTCCTCCCAACCTCCTTTTACAACAGCCCTCATTAAGCTCTTTGCTGGGAGGGAGGAGGGCTGGATGGGACACCAGAGCATTAAAAAAGGGCTTCTCTGTCTGCCCTGGGAGGCTCCTTACGTAAGGAGCGGTCCCAGCGCCGAGGGCACGGGGGAAGTGACCCTGAACTGTGAATCACAGAGATGTCAGGGTTGGAAGGGACCTCAAGGATCAGCCAGTTCCAGCCCCCCCCTGCCATGGCCAGGCACACCTCACACTACAGCAGCTTGCTCACAGCCACATCCAGCCTGGGCTGAGAAACCTCCAGGGATGAGGCTGCCACCACCTCCCTGGGCAACCTCTGCCAGGCTCTCACCACAATAGAATCATAGAATCAATAAGGTTGGAAAAGACCTCAAAGATCATCAAGTCCAACCTGTCAGCCAACACCTCATGACAACTAAGGCATGGCACCAAGTGCCACATCCAGTCCCCTCTTGAATACCTCCAGGGATGGGGACTCCACCACCTCCCTGGGCAGCACATCCCAATGGCTAACAACTCTCTCTGGGAAGAACTTTCTCCTCACCTCCAGCCTAAACCTCCCCTGGCACAGCTTGAGACTGTGTCCTCTTGTTCTGGTGCTGCTTGCCTGGGAGAAAAGACCAACCCCCTCCTGGCTACAACCTCCCTTCAGGTAGTTGTGGACAGCAATAAGGTCTCCCCTGAGCCTCCTCTTCTCCAGGCTAAACAATCCCAGACCTCAAGGATCAGCCAGTTCCAATGGCCAGGGACACCTCACACTACAGCAGCTTGCTCACAGCCACATCCAGCCTGGCCTGAGAAACCTCCAGGCATGAGGCTTCCACCACCTCCCTGGGCAACCTCTGCCAGTCTCTCACCACCCTCCTGGGGAAGAACTTCTTCCCAGCATCCAATCTTAATCTACCCACTTCTAGGTGTTTTCTTTCCCATCCCCCCCAATCCTATCACTCCCTGACACCCTCAAAACTCCCTCCCCAGCTTTTCTGTAGCCCCCTTCAGACACTGGAAGGCCACAAGAAGGTCTCCTCAGAGCCTTCTCCTCTCCAGCCTGCACAACCCCAACTCCCTCAGTCTGTCCTCACAGCAGAGCAGCTCCAGCCCTCTGCTCCTCCTCCTGGACACCCTCCAGCACCTCCTTTGTTGAACTGCAATGCTTTGGGGTTTCTCTTTTTGCTGCAGCAAACTGGATAGCCAAAGGCATCCAACTCCAGCTAATGCTCACAGAGAAACTGCTCAGCCTGTGGTGTTTGCAGGCTGGGGGTGGGAGCCTGTGCTTGGCTTTGCCCTCTCTGCTGACCTGAGCTGCAGCTGTAGGACACAGGTGAGGAGCAGGACGCTGCTGGTGCTCAAATGTCAACCAAAATGTGTCTCCTAATGTTCTGAGGCTCTGTCCCTAGTTGTGTTCGGTTCAGTGGCTCAGCAGTTGATTGCTTCAATCTGAGCTCACTGGTTTTCTGCCCTGTCAGCTTTATCCTTGGCCACATCAAGTACTCAGAGCAAGCTGCCTGGGAGAATTCAGCCCCAGAAGACAGATTTTTCTGGGTTGTGAATAGCATGTTTGCAGCCTTGCATTTTCCTGCCCTTCTGTCAAAGTGAGGTTCCCATGTATCAGCTGAGAGGGACAAGGAGAGGTGGAGAGGGAAGAGCTGGGAAAGGGCAGAAGTGAATTCGGCTCAGGAGGAGATGTGGTGCTCTGCAGCATGTATGGCAGCTGCACTGCTTAACAGCAGGGCTGGGGAGGTTCTGCTCCCCCTCTGCTCTGCCCTGCAAGCACTGTGCCCAGTTTGGGGCTCCCCAGTTCAAGAGAGACAGAGACCTGCTGGAGAGAGTGCAAGGGAGAGCCAGGAGGATGCTCAGGGGACTTGAGCATCTCCCCTGTGAAGAGAGACTGAGAGCCCTGGGGCTGTTGAGTCTGGAGAAGAGAAGGCTGGGAGGGGATCTGAGCAATGTCTCTCAAGAGCTGAGGGCTGGGGGTCAAGTGGAGGGGGCCAAGACAAGAAACAACAGGTTCAAGCCTGAAGAGAGAAGGTTTCAGCTCAACATGAGGAGAAACTTCTTTGCAGTGAGGGTGACAGAGGCCTGGAGCAGGCTGCCCAGAGAGGTTGTGGAGGTGTTCTGTGATTCTGTTTTCAAGCACTGACCAGGTGGGATTGGATCCTACAGCTTTAGGAGCCTGCTTTGAGCATCTTCTGCCTCCTGGAGAGTTTAATGCTGGAGTTTGTTGCACAAGTGTCACACCTAAGTGTAAGGTGAGGAAGGCTGCTACAACAAAATGATTCCTGTTTAGTTAGCAAGTGCTGGTGGGGAACTTGGAGGGCTTGCCACCAGACTGTGACAACACACACCGAGGAGTTCCTGGGATCATCAACTAGCTGCTGCCTGGCTGCTGCATTTTGGCAGCTTTCTCTTGCCCTCTTCCTTCTTGAAGAACTGGGTGGGTGGTGTGATTGAAGTTTCATCTTCCTCCTAACCACAGGAGAGACATTAGACATGGTAGATACTATGGTGCATCAGGTTCCCTCGGTGTGTTCGCTTGCTGCTCACTTGGTTTAGCAGTGCATGGAAATCAAGAGGTTGCTGCTTCCATAAAGCACCAAACAGAATCCCAGAGTCACAGAACCACAGAGTCACAAACCACAGAGACACAGAAACACAGAACATTAGAGGTTGGAAGGGACCTCTCTTGAGGGACTAACCACAGCCCAGGATGCCATTGGCCTTCTTGGCCACCAGAGCACATTGCTGGCTCATGGTCAACCTCCCATCCACCAGGATCCCCAGGTTCCTTTCCCCTTCCCTGCTCTCCAGCAGCTCAGTCCCCAACCTCTCCTGCTCCATGGGGTTGTTCTTTCCTAGGTGCAAGACTTTCCCCTTGCCCTTGCTGAATTCCATTCAGTTTCTCCCCAGCTCTCAGCCTGTCCCAGGATCAGAGGATCAGAGGATGTTAGGGGTTGGAAGGGACATTTGAAGACGATCAAGTCCAACCCCCCTGCCAGAGCAGGAGCAGAGAATCCAGCACAGGTCACACAGGAACACATCCAGACAGGGCTGGAAAGGCTCCAGAGAAGGAGACTTCACAACCTCTCTGGGCAGCCTGTTCCAGGGCTCTGGGAGCCTCACAGTGAAGAAGTTCCTCCTCATGGTGAGGTGGAACCTCCTGTGCTGGAGTTTCCATCCATTGCCCCTTGTCCTATCCCAGAGCACAAGTGAGCAGAGCCTGTCCCCTCCCTCTTGACCCCCAGCCCTCAGCTATTGTGATCAGATCCTTCTCAGCCTTCTCTTCTCCAGACTAAACAGCCCCAGGGCTCTCAGCCTCTCCTCACAGGGCACATGCTCCAGTCCCTTCAGCATCCTGTTTTCTTCTGGTACCCAGGGGAGAAAATTCCCTCTAGGAGAACTTGTGGCTGCTGGTAACATTCATTGTGTTTGATGTGAAGAGCACAGATTTTCCTGCCAAGCAAAATGGCACTCATGGAAAGGCTTCATTGTCCTAGCCACCACTGGGCTTGGTTTTATGAAGTGTTGATGGCTTTGTTCTTCTGGCATGGGGGCAAAGCAAGGCAGGAACTGCAGCTGTGCATCACAGAAGGTTTGTGGGGAATAAAGTTATTCTAACACATCCCCTCCTTGCCCCACCACCTCTCCTTTCCCACCAGATCTGCCCCTTTTAGAATCACAGAATCACCCAGGTTGGAAGAGACCTCCAAGATCATCAAGCCCAACCTGTCACCCAAGCCAATCTAATCAACCAGACCATGGCACTGAGTGCCTCACCCAGGCTCTTCTTAAACATTTCTAGGGACACTGACCCCACCACCTCCCTGGGCAGCCCATGCTCTACCCAAGCCCTCAGGCACAACTCATTCACACAGCAGCAGACCAACACACACAGCCCTGCATGGCCCCAGGAACTCTGTTCCCAGAGATGATGAACATTATCCAAGTCCATCAAGTCCAAGTGCCAGGTGCTGCAGGTTGGCCACAACAACCCCAGGCAGTGCTGCAGGCTGGGGGATGAGTGGCTGGAGAGCAGCCAGGCAGAAAGGGACCTGGGGGTGCTGGTTGACAGCTGGTTGAACATGAGCCAGCAGTGTGCCCAGGTGGCCAAGAAGGCCAATGGCATCCTGGCCTGCATCAGGAACAGCGTGGCCAGCAGGAGCAGGGAAGTCATCCTGCCCTGTGCTCAGCACTGGTTAGGCCACAGCTTGAGTCCTGTGTCCAGCTCTGGGCTCCTCAGGTCAGGAAAGATGTTGAGCTGCTGGAAGGTGTCCAGAGAAGGGCAACAAAGCTGGGGAGGGGTCTGGAGCACAGCCCTGGGAGGAGAGGCTGAGGGAGCTGGGGTTGCTTAGCCTGGAGAAGAGGAGGCTCAGGGGAGACCTCATTGCTGTCTGCAGCTCCCTGAAGGGAGGTTGTAGCCAGGTAGGGGTTTGTCTCTTCTCCCAGGAAGCAGCACCAGAACAAGAGGACACAGTCTCAAGCTGTGCCAGGGGAAGTTTAGGCTGGAGGTGAGGAGAAAGTTCTTCCCAGAGAGAGTTGTTAGCCATTGGGATGTGCTGCCCAGGGAGGTGGTGGAGTCCCCATCCCTGGAGGTGTTCAAGAGGGGATTGGATGTGGCACTTGGTGCCATGGTTTAGTAGCCATGAAGTGTTGGGTGACAGGTTGGACTTGATGATCTTTGAGGTCTGTTTCAACCTTATTGATTCTATGATCCTCAACCTCTCTGGCACCCCCTTCCATAGATAGGGATATTCAAGGGAGACCTTTTCTCCTCCCCATCTTATGTTTACCACCACCACACTTCAGGCAACTGCAATTCTTCCTGCTAACAAATAAACTACAGAAGCTTGACCCACAGATAGGAAAGGAAACTGCTGGGAGATGTTAAAGGGATCCTTGATGCATTTCAACATTCTGAAGCAAAGGCCTTGGGGTTTTCCACCCCATTTCCCCCTTTTTCCCCTCAAACCCACAGCACCTGGGCTCTGATGGAGTCTCCTCCCACCCCAGCTGTGGCCACTTTGCCCTCCCCACCCACTCCCCTTTATAATCCCACCCAGGAAAGGCAGCAGCCCTAAGCTGAGCCCATTCTGGGCTGGAGGATCCTCCTCTCATCCCTGGTGAGTGCCCCTGCTGCCCACTGGGTGATGGTGGTGGTGACAACAAAGGCCGGGGGGCCTGGTGGCCCCCCGGTTGTTAGGAATAGTATTGCTTGCTCCTCCAGTATCATCCACGGGTGCTGGCTGGGGCTGAGCTCCTCTGGGTGCTGGCTTGGCTGCTTGAGGGGAGTGCCCCAGGCCCTGGGAGGGGTGCAAAAATGTGGTGGGGGAGCAGGGGCTGCTTTGGGGAGATGCAGGGGATGGGGGAGCAGGGGCTGCTTTGGGGAGATGCAGGGGATGGGGGGTGGGGGAGCAGGGGCTGCTTTGGGGAGATGCAGGGGATGGGGGGTGGGGGAGCAGGGGCTGCTTTGGGGAGATGCAGGGGGTGGGGGAGCAGGGGCTGCTTTGGGGAGAGGCAGGGGATGGGGGGTGGGGGAGCAGGGGCTGCTTTGGGAAGATGCAGGGGATGAGGGGTGGGGGAGCAGGGGCTGCTTTGGGGAGATGCAGGGGATGGGGGGTGGGGGAGCAGGGGCTGCTTTGGGGAGATGCAGGGGAGGGGGGGTGGGGGAGCAGGGGCTGCTTTGGGAAGATGCAGGGGATGAGGGGTGGGGGAGCAGGGGCTGCTTTGGGGAGATGCAGGGGATGAGGGATGGGGGAGCAGGGGCTGCTTTGGGGAGATGCAGGGGAGGGGGGGTGGGGGAGCAGGGGCTGCTTTGGGGAGATGCAGGGGATGGAGGGTGGGGGAGCAGGGGCTGCTTTGGGGAGATGCAGGGGATGGGGGGTGGGGGAGCAGGGGCTGCTTTGGGGAGATGCAGGGGATGGGGGGGGTGGGGGAGCAGGGGCTGCTTTGGGGAGATGCAGGGGATGGGGGGTGGGGGAGCAGGGGCTGCTTTGGGGAGATGCAGGGGATGGGGGGTGGGGGAGCAGGGGCTGCTTTGGGAAGATGCAGGGGATGGGGGGGGTGGGGGAGCAGGGGCTGCTTTGGGAAGATGCAGGGGATGGGGGGTGGGGGAGCAGGGGCTGCTTTGGGGAGATGCAGGGGGTGGGGGAGCAGGGGCTGCTTTGGGGAGATGCAGGGGATGGGGGGTGGGGGAGCAGGGGCTGCTTTGGGGAGATGCAGGGGATGAGGGGGATGTGGGGAGCAGGGGCTGCTTTGGGGAGATGCAGGGGATGAGGGGGGTGGGGGAGCAGGGGCTGCTTTGGGAAGATGCAGGGGATGGGGGGGGGTGGGGGAGCAGGGGCTGCTTTGGGGAGATGCAGGGGATGGGGGGTGGGGGAGCAGGGGCTGCTTTGGGAAGATGCAGTTAAGATGGTTTCATAGACTCACAGAAACACAGCAATAAAATCATAGACTCAACCAGGCTGGAAAAGACCTCAGAGATCATCAAGTCCAACCTCTTCCCTGATACCCTCCCTGGAGGTGTTCACAAAAGCCTTGGATGTGGCCCTTCAGGCCGTGGTTTCGTCTCCCTGAATGGCAGCACAGCTCTCTGGCTTGTCAGCCACTCCTCCCAGCTTCTCTTGGAAGAGGTTATTATGGGATGAGAAGCTTCCCAAGCATGTTCACTCCTCTCCCATCCAATGGATGTGGTTTCAGGGGGGGGGGGAAGTAACTTTCCAAACACTGAGTTTGAGCTAAGAGGCAAAAAGCCCCTGCTCACTGAAGAGCCTTATAAAGCAAAGAATCCTGCAGGAATCCTGCCTTTGGGGTATGTAAACACCAACCCAGCACTCAGTGGCTGAGCTGGGGAGTGAAGTCCGTGGTCCCACCACGGGGTATAAATAGCTGCCAGTGAAGCCAACGTGAATGGCTTGCTCCCTGCAGCAGCAGAAGCTGTGGTCCAACAGGGCATCCAGGTTTGAAGCAATCCTATTTTTAACCTTCTGGGTTTCATCTTCAGGAGGCTGAAAAAAAAACCCCCACACAACTCTCCTGTGTGGCTCCAACTAGCAATGCACAGAGCATCAGAGCCCCCAGAAGGCTCAGGCAAGCCACCTACAAATCTCTTGCTTGAGGTGGAAGCCAAAAACCCAGCTCCCTCCTCTGACAGAATATAGCCCTCCATCTGTTTGGCTGCTTCAGGTCACATTCAGTGCTGCAGCTTCCTAGAAAGCCAGATCAACTTCACCTAGAGGGACCCCCCCCCCTCCCCAAAACACTGCCATGTGCCTCCAGCTGGCTTTCTTCCTCCTCCACACAAAGTGCAGCCAGGGAGAGCCCTGTGCCACTGCTGGGAGACTCCCTGTGCTCCCTAGGATGCACTTGCCCACACCAAATGCTCTAGCTTCATGTGATCTCAAAGCAGGTGGCTGGAACCCAGGACCAGAGAGAGATACCCCCCACCCACTGTGGGAACACATCCAGACCAGAGGATGTTAGGGGTTGGAAGTGACCTCTGGAGATGATTGAGTCCAAGCCCCCTCCCAGAGCAGGAGCAGAGAATCCAGCACAGGGCACTCAGGAACACATCCAGGCAGGGATGGAAAGGCTTCAGAGAAGGAGACTCCACAACCTGCTCCAGTGCTCTGGGAGCCTCACAGGGAAGAAGTTCCTCCTCATGCTGAGGTGGAACCTCCTGTGCTGCAGTTCCCCTTGTCCTGACACAGGACACAAGTGGGCAGAGCCTGTCCTTTGCAGCCTGACCCCCAGCCCTCAGACACTGATAGTGATTTCTTAGTGCCCCTCTCAGTCTCCCCCAGAGCTTGGAGATGAGCTGTCAGCAGTGGGAAGGGGACCCTTGCCAGCAGTAGTGACAGCCCAAGCTTGCAAGGCAAACAAACAATGCTGCACCCCGGACTGACAACGTTCCCCCTCCCCCTGTCTGTAATCTGGGTTAAAAATAGCTACTGCAGGCTCCCCTTGGAGCATGATCCATTCAGCAATTCAGATGGCATTCCATATGTGAGGGTGAGAGGAAGGTGGAAACGGTGGGAGTCAGGGGAAGGAGGCACTGCCTGCTCCTCAATCCAGATCCTTGCAGCGTTTGGGCTCCGGCAGTTCCCTGGGGGGTGAGCGGTGTAACGTGAGCAGATGGAGTGCTTCACAGCTCTGGGCTGTGTGTATGTATACACACAGAGAGAGAAAGCTCTCTAGCACTGGATTCCAAGGGGCTGCACTGAGGCTGTGCCAACCATGCAGCCTGGGGGAGAGGATGGCAGTGCTCAGGGGTGGGCTGGGATGAGGGACGGGTCGAAGGCTGGGGTCCCCAGCCCACGTGAGGTCCCACAACCTGCCTTGGTGTCAGCTTCAAGATGTCTTTCCTAAGGCTGGCCTGTCTCACAGAGTCACAGGAGCCCAGAGCTGGATGCAGTATTCCAGGTGAGGTCTCAGCAGGGCAGAGTAGAGGGGGAGGAGAACCTCCCTGGATCTGCTGGACACACTCCTCTCAATGCACCCCAGGATCCCCTTGGCCTTCTTGGCCCCCAGGGCACATTGCTGTCCCCTGCAGACCTTGTTGTCCACCAGCACTCCCAGGTCCTTCTCCCCAGGGCTGCTCTCCAGCAGATCCCCTCCCAACCTGTCCTGCTGTAGTTTCTTCTTCCTTCCCAGCTGCAGGACTCTGCACTTCTCCTTGTTGAACCTCCTCAGGTTCCTCTCTGCCCAGCTCTCAGTTCTGTCCCTGTCCCACAGCTCCTCCTGTTTCCATGGCAATTCCTCTGCCTCATCTTCCACCACTGCCCCTGGTGCTGGCATTGGGCATCCCCCAGCAGAGCCTGGCTCCAGCCTCTGGGCACTCACCCTGCACAGCTTTAGCAACAGCACTGAGGTCACCTCTCAGGCTCCTCCTCTCCAAGCTCCAGAGCCCTCAGCTCCCTCAGGCTCTCCTCGTGAGGAAGATGTTCCACTGCCTTCATCATCTGTGTGGCTCTGTGCTGGACTCTCTCCAGCAGTTCCCTGAGGTCCTTCCTGAACTGAGGGGCCCAGAACTGGACACAGGATGAGAATTCTTCTGTCCACAGTGCAGCTCCTAAGAGGGCACAGCCAGTGTGCTCTGCTTAGAGCCGTTGGACCTACCTTGGTCTGCAGGACCAGCTGCCAAAAGCCAGGAAAGCTCAAGCTCCCATCAGCTAGGTGCAGAGAACCATCACCATGAGGGAAAGCTCAGAAAGCTGGATGCTTATTAATCTTTATCCTCTTAATGGTTCCTGAGGCTAAAAAATGGAAACAAGTGGCATGAGGAGGAACTTCTTCGCTGTGAGGCTCACAGAGCCCTGGAGCAGGCTGCCCAGAGAGGTTGTGGAGTCTCCTTCTCTGGAGCCTTTCCATCCCTGTCTGGATGTGTTCCTATGTGACCTGTGCTGGATTCTCTGCTCCTGCTCTGACAGGGGGGTTGGACTGGAAGATCTCTGGAGGTCCCTTCCAACCCCTAACCTCCTCTGATCCTGTGGCACTCTCTGTTTTGCAACAAACTCCTCTCCTTGTTTGATGCTGCTAGTGGAGAGCTGGTGTGTAGAAGGGTGTTGGGTGACACCATCAGCTGAATAAGTTCTTTCAGCTGCCTCTGCCTGCATTAGTCATGAGAATGCTTGCTCTCTTCTTACAAAGGAACCATTTCTTTTAAGCATGGCCCCCTCCTTCCCAGCCTTCTCCACTCCCCTGCCCCCCCCAATGATACCATCATCCCAATTCTCATTACAGCCCTCTTTCATCCCTTTAGCTAATGCTGCCTGAAAATGCCTTTGTCTCCCAAGTTCCTTCAATTATTAATGACTCAGTTGTATTCTTTTTGCCAATTGGTGCAGAGAGAACCTTGGAGCAACTCTGTATTAGTTATTCCATTGATTCTCCCCTCCTGCTTCCTTCAGTGTTCTTGTGTTTGGATTGGGTTTGTTTTATTCCAATGGTGGTGCTCTCCTGGCTTTTCACTGGCAGGTTCTGCATGGTTGCTTGCATTTCATGCTCAAACACAAGGGCTGTTGTGCCCCCAGGACTGGCTTTGATTCGGAAACCTCTGACAAAGAGGTAGGGAGGGAGGCTGCCTGCAGGTGCAAGAAGCATCACACAGGATCAGAGAATGTTAGGGGCTGGAAGGGACCTCCAGAGCTCATCCAGTCCAAGCCCCCTGCCTGAGCAGCATCACCTAGAGCAGGTCACACAGGAACACATCCAGGTGGGGTTGGAAGATCTCCAGAGAGGGAGACTCCACAACCCCCCTGGGCAGCCTGCTCCAGGCCTCTGTCACCCTCACAGGATAAAATTCTTCCTCCTGTTTCCATGGCACTTCCTCTGCCTCAGCTTCCACCACTGCCCCTGGTGCTGGCATTGGGCATCCCCCAGCAGAGCCTGGCTGCAGCCTCTGGGCTGACAATTCTGTGATCCTGTGAAAATCTCTTTGGATGCCACTGTAAGACCCAGGGAACCAAACCTGGTTTTGAGTTGCCCAATCCAAGTGTCATTAAAGCCATTTTCATCCTGATGTGGAAACTGCTGCTGGCTCAGTGGACCTGTGGCTGACTTAGATGTGTGTAAGCAAAGAGGGAATCGGGATCATTGTGTTAACCACAGGAAATCTGCTTTTATGGTGATGAAAACATCAATCAATCACAAGTAGCTAATGAATTAGCCTGCAGTCCCTGCTCTGTTCATGTCACAGTAAATGCAACAGTCAAAATCCATTTAGGAAGCCCTTTGCAGCAGGGCCCTCTGCAGAGAGGCTATGTGCTCTCCCTGTCAGCTCTCCTTCCCTTTCTCTGGAGCACTTCAGCAGTGTGTGTGAAATCATAGAAGTGTCAGGGCTGGAAGGGACCTCAAGGCTCAGCCAGTTCCAACCCCCCTGCCATGGGCAGGGACACCTCACACTACAGCAGCTTGCTCACAGCCACATCCAGCCTGGCCTGAAAAACCTTCCACCACCTCCCTGGGCAACCTCTGCCAGTCTCTCACCACCCTCATGGGGAACAACTTCTTCCTAACATCCAATCTCAATCTACCCATTTCTAGTTTTGCTCCATTCCCCCCAGTCCTATCCCTCCCTCACACCCTCAAAAGTCCCTCCCCAGCTTTCCTGTAGCCCCCTGCAGATACTGGAAGGCCACAAGAAGGTCTCCTCAGAGCCTTCTGCTCTCCACACTGCACAACCCCAACTCTCTCAGTCTGTCTCCATAGCAGAGCAGCTCCAGCCCTCTGCTCATCCTTGTGGCCCTTCTCTGGACACCTTCCAGCACCTCCAGATCCTTCCTGGAACAGAGGCTCCAGAACTGGACACAGTGCTCCAGGTGGGGTCTCAGCAGAGTGGAGCAGAGGGGCAGAATCTCCTCCCTGGCCCTGCTGGCCACACTTCTCTTGCTGCAGCCCAGGCTCTGCTTGGCTCTCTGGGCTGCAAGTGCACACTGGTGGCTCACATTGAGCTTCTCCTCCAGCAGCACCCCCAAGGCCTTTTCTGATCCAAGTGCAGTGAAGTGCAGGCAGGCTGCAGGTGCTTTTGGCTGGGCTCTCTCTCGGAGGTCACAGGGGCTATTCATTACGGTTGGGCTGCTGGATCTGTGCCGCTGTGAGGGGGAGCAGCCGGCCAGGCTCCTCTCTGTGCAGGGGGCTGGGTGCCCATGCCCAGGGGGATGGAGCTGCTGCACGGTGCTGCCACAGTGTCACCTCTGTGCCCATGTGGGGCAGGCTGGCTGCTCTGCAGCATCCTCAGAAGGCAGCTTTGGCTGCCTCTCCTTGGCGGCGAGGCCGGAGCCGCTTCCCCTCTGCGGGGCTCAGCTGCTGCTGCCTCCTCCCTGCGTTTCTGCCTGACTGCCTCCGTTACATGAAGTGCTGCTAAGTGAGAAGCTGTTCAAAGCAATTCTGCTGCTTGTTCCTACGTGTTGCTGGGCTTTCTAATGCCTGTCTGCTTGCTCTTGCTGTCGAGGAAGAGAAGTGAGTTAATAGAGCTAACCCACTTCAAGGTGGGGGGAAAAAAAAGGCATTATCTCCAAGGGGAGTGTGGACAAGGGAGGAAATAACTACTGGGAGCTGGTAGGGTGGCAGGAGCTAGCTGCTAGGCAAGACAGCTTTGAATGAGAGGCTGCTCTTCAAACTGACTTAGGAAAAGAAAGGAGCAGAACCATTTCTCTGGAAGGGAGCTGTGGTGGGTTTGGTAATCAGAGAATCAAGCAGGTTGGAAAAGACCTCAGAGACCATCAAGTCCAACCTCTCACCTAATACCTGACACCTCCTGACAACTAAACATTCTTGGGAAGCTTCTCATCCTGTGATAACCTCTTACAAGAGAAACTGGGAGGAGTGGCTGACAAGCCAGAGAGCTGTGCTGCTATTCAGGGGGACTAAACCATGGCTTGAAGTGCCACATCCAATCCCCTCTTGAACACCTCCAGGGATGGGGACTCCACCACCTCCCTGGGCAGCACATCCCAGTGGCCAATTACTCTTTCTGGGAAGAACTTTCTCCTCACATCCAGCCCAAACCTCCCCTGGTGCAGCTTGAGGCTGTGTCCTCTCCTCCTGTCACTGTTTGCCTGGGGGAAGAGACCAACCCCTACCTGGCTACAACCTCCCTTCAGGTAGTTGTAGAAAGCAAGGAGGTCTACCCTGAGCCTCCTCTTCTCACCACCCCTCCCACCCCCCTGAAACATGAATGTGAGGAATTGCCACCACAATAAATCACCAGCCTGGCTCAGAAGGTTTAGGAAGCAAAGGAAGCAAACTAAAATGTCTAGAAACATGCAATGCAATGAATGTGTAAAACCTATACAATGGATGTACTGTATGTGTGTGTGTATCAGTGTCACAGTAGATTAGAGGTTGGAACAACCAGACAACATCCACTCTAACCCCCCTGCCACAGCAGCATCACCCAGGGCAGTCTGCACAGGAATGCATCCAGGTGGGGTTGGAAAGGCTCCAGAGAAGGAAACTCCACAACCTCTCTGGGCAGCCTGCTCCAGGCCTCTGCCACCCTCACAGGGAACAAGTTTCTCCTCATGTTGAGCTGAAACCTTCTCTCTTCATGTTTGTATCCATTTATTTACATTTCATAGAATCTTAGAGTGGTCCAGGCTGGAAAGGACCTTCAAAGCTCATCCAGTCCAACCCCTCTGCAGTCAGCAGGGACATCCCCAACTAGATCAGGTTGCCCACAGCCCTCTCCAGCCTCACCTTGAATAGCTCCAGGGATGGAGCCTCAAGCACCTCCCTGGGCAACCTCTTCCAGTGTTCCATCACCCTCATGGTGCAGAACTTGTTCCTCACAGCCAATCTAAATCTGCTCTGCTCTAGTTTGGGGCCACTGTCCCTGGTCCTGTCCCTGCAGGCCTTTGCAAACAGTCTCTCTGCAGCCTTCTTGTAGCCCCCTTCAGGTCCTGGCAGGTTGCTCTTAGGTCTCCCTGGAGCCTTCTCTTCTGCAGGCTGAGCACCCCCAGCTCCCTCAGCCTGTCCTGGGAGCAGAGCTGCTCCAACCCCCTGAGCATTTTCATGTCCCTCCTCTGGACCCTCTCCATCAGGTCCAGGTCCTTCCTGTGTTGAGGGCTCCAGACCTGCACACAGCACTGCAGGGGAGGTCTCAGCAGAGCCAAGTGGCAGAATCCCCTCTCTGGCTCTGCTGGCAATGCTGCTTTGGATGCAGCCCAGGCTGCCCTTGGCCTTCTGTGCTGCAAGCTCACCCTGCCTGCTCCTGGCCAGCTCCTCCCTCACCAGCACCCCCAAGTCCTTCTCCTCAGGGCTGCTTTCTGTGGCATTTGTGCTGTTTTCTAGGGAATTTTCCTGGGCATCAGCCTGAACTGCCACAGGAGCACAGGTGCAAAGCCAGTTGAGGAAAGCCTCCTGCTAGGTGCCAGCCCCCTGCAGGCTGCCTCAGAGCTTGAAATGCTTTGCTGCCCTGTTTTGTCCGAAGTGTAAATGCCATCTAAGTTGAATTGGTGCCCAAAGCCCTGGGATGAGCCAACACAGAGAAATCTGTGTGTCTCTCACTGCACTCCTCACTTTCTCTGGCTTTAAGGCCCCGCTGGTTTGGAGTTTATGTTGGAATTGCCTGGCCTGCCAAATCTGATTCAACAAATGATTAATGAGTTTGAAACCTCCTCTTTGCCACAGAGTGATCATCAAAGCTGCTGTTCCTGAGGTGTGGCATGACAGTGAAGTGAAAAGCAGGAGGTTGGGTGGTTGAGTGAAGTGCAGAGTGGCATTTGAAGACACTGTGCCACAGCAAGCGTGCTATTTCGCTGCCAGCAAGTTTTGTGTCTTGAGTCACCACCCCACGGGGAGGTCAGGAGAGGGAACAGAAGTGGTAGGGTTTCTATCTGCAGTGTTTTCTTAGTCATAAGGCAGGAGATTGGCCATTGGGATGTGCTGCCCAGGGAGGTGGTGGAGTCACCATCCCTGGAGGTGTTTAGGAAGAGACTGGCTGGGGTGCTTGGTGCCGTGGTTTAGTTGATGAGATGGTGTTGGGTGATAGGTTGGACTCCTCTCAACAACAGACTGGATGTTAGGCAGAAGTTCTTCCCCAGGAGGGTGGTGAGAGCCTGGCAGAGGTTGCCCAGGGAGGTGGTGGAAGCCTCATCCCTGGAGGTGTTTGCAGCCAGGCTGGATGTGGCTGTGAGCAAGCTGCTCTAGAGTGAGGTGTCCCTGCCCATGGCAGCGGGGTTGGAACTGGCTGAGCCTTGAGGTCCCTTCCAACCCTGACAATTGTGTGATTCAGTGAAGCACTCAGTGTGTCTGCAGGGTGCACATGGTAGGACAGACTTTCATGTGCACACCCACAAGGACAGGGACTGTGGGTACTCAAGGGCTGCCAGAGCACCTGTGGCTGAGTTGAGGCTCTGGCTGGCGTTGAGCAGAACAGTTGCCAGCTCTCAGAAGTGGGTCTGAGGCGTAACAGGCAACTGATCATGGCAAGCTGTGACTCAGAGAGGGACCTGGGAGGTCTGGTTGACAGCTGATCAAATATGAGCCAGCAGTGCCCAGGTGGCCAAGAAAGCCAATGGCATCCTGGCCTGGATCAGAAGCAGGGTGGGCAGCAGGGACAGGAGGAGACCATCCCCCTGTGCTCAGCACTGCTGAGGCCAAACCTTGAGTGTTGTGTTCAGTTCTGGGCCCTCCCTCCAGGAAGGACATTGAGGGGCTGGAGCCTGTCCAGAGCAGGGCAACGAGGCTGGAGAAGGGCCTGGAGCCCCTGGGCTATGAGGAGGGGCTGAGGGAGCTGGGGGGGGGGGGTGTTGAGGCTGGAGAAGAGGAGGCTGAGGGGAGACCTAATTGCTCTCTACAGCTCCCTGAAGGGAGGTTGGAACGAGGAGGGGACAGCCTCTGCTCCTTGGTGGCAAGGGACAGGAGCAGAGGAAATGGTTCCAAGCTGCAGCAGGGGAGGCTCAGGCTGGATGCTAGGAACTATTTCTTGCCAGAGAGGGCTCTCAGCCATTGGAATGGTCTGCCCAGGGCAGTGCTGGAGTCCCCATCCTTGGGGGTGTTCAAGCAGCCTTGGAGCTGGTGCTTAGGGACATGGTTTGGTGTTGACCCTGCAGTGCTGGGTGTGAGGTTGGACTGGATGAGCTTGGAGGTCTCTCCCAGCTGGATGCACTCTGTGATGCCATTTTCAGCATTATCAGGTGGGATTGGATCCCACAGCTCTAGGAGCCTGGTTTAAGCATCTGAAACAGTAGTTTGTGAGTGGGTTGGGCAATCACTTTCCTTCCTTCTTCAAGGAGAGCATGAAGAGCAGAATTGCCCCTAAAAGACAGGATGAAGCTGTGGAGAAAGGACTCATGCAGGCGAGCAGAGTAAGGAACACAGTGATCAACAGGTTCCATGCAGCACAGGCTCTTCAGGCTCTGCCTTCTCTGTGTCCTTCACCTGATTGGGAGGCACAGGTTGTTAGGGGGAAGCAGCAGGAAGAGGGAGATAAAGGAACGATCAGCAAAGAAGAAAAGGCAGTGGTGGAAGAGAATGGGGAGGAATCAGAAACAAAAGAGGAGGAATGGAGAATGAATCAGCATTTGGAAGAGGCTTTGGAGCCAGGTAGTGGCCTCCAGGTAGGACGAAGTGGAATGGGCTGCCTGGGGAGGTGGTGGAGTCGCTGTCATTGGAGGTGGTCAGGAGGAGACTTGCTGGGGTGCTTGGTGCCATGGGTTAGTTGTTTAGGTGGTGTTGGATTGGTTGATGGGTTGGATGCAATGATCTTGAAGGTCTCTTCCAACCTGGCTTATTCTATGTATTCTAGAGGAGGGGAGACTGAGATTAGACATTAGGAAGAAGTTGTTCCCCATGAGGGTGGTGAGAGACTGGCAGAGGTTGCCCAGGGAGGTGGTGGAAGCCTCATCCCTGGAGGTTTTGCAGGCCTGGCAGGATGTGGCTGTGAGCAAGCTGCTGTAGTGTGTGGGGTCCCTGGGCATGGCAGGGGGGTAGAACTGGCTGACTCCTGAAGTCTCTTCCACCCCTGATGATTCTGTGATTCTGAGGGGGGAGGTTTGAGAACTGGAGACGTGGTTGGTTACTCTGGCAGTGAATTTTGCTTTCCTTTTCGTTCATTCTCACTGTCTCTGAACTAGAAAGCAAGGATTTCCTAAGACAACTCAAAAATTAGTGCTGATCTGGGAGCTTCAAAGGGCTCTGTGCAGAATCCTTTGTTCTGAAAAGCAAGCCTGGGGGGATTTGAATGGCCCACATCTTCCAGCTTGATTTCAGTGACACGCTGGCACAGAGCAAAATGGAAACAGGAGATCCCTTTCTGGGTGTTCCTCATGTTTATCCTTTAATTGCTGAGAACCAGCCCAGTTTCATAAAGGAGAGGTGATGCCTGAAAGCAAATAAGCTGAGACAGGGGAAAGAGAGGACAGCATTTGGGTTGTGAGTGCTCCTTGCTGGCACCACGCTGCACAGGAGCCCAGGTGGTGGCAGACTGGGGGCTCAGGGGTGGAGGAGAGCTGGCTGTGATACTCAGTATGAAGGGAATCCTTCCATGGCTGCTGGGATAGGGCAATGGCAGCAGTCTGACAGTCTCTCAGTGCATTAGAGGATGGAAGACACCTGTGGAGATCACCAAGATCATCCAAATGGCGCTCTTGGGGTTCAGCAGAGAAATCAGAGGAAAAGGGCAGTTAGAACACAGGAGGTTTCACAGTGCCACAGCACATTAGAGGTTGGAAGGGGCCTCCAGAGATCAGCCAGTCCAAGCCCCCTGCCAGAGCAGCATCACCCAGGGGAGTCTGCACAGGAATGGATCCAGGTGGGGTTGGAAAGGCTCCAGAGAAGGAGACTCCACAACCTCTCTGGGCAGCCTGCTCCAGGCCTCTGTCACCCTCACTGCAAAGAAGTTTCTCCTCATGTTGAGCTGAAACCTTCTCTCTTCAAGTTTGTCTCCATTGGTCCTTGGCTTATTGCTGTGCACCACCCAAAAGAGCTTGGCCCCCTCCCCTTAACCCCCAGCCCTCAGCTATTGATAGACATTGATCAGATCCCTCTCAGCCTTCTCTTCTCCAGACTCAACAGCCCCAGGGCTCTCAGTCTCTCTTCACAGGGGAGATGCTCAAGTCCCCTAAGCATCCTCCTGGCTCTCCCTTGGACTCTCTGCAGCAGGTCTCTGTCTCTCTTGAGCTGGGGAGCCCCAAACTGGACACAGGATTGCAGCTGTGGTCTCAGCAGGGCAGAGCAGAGGGGGAGCAGAACCTCCCCAGCCCTGCTGGCCACATTGTTCTTTCTGCACCTCAGGATCCCCTTGACCCTCTCTGCCCCCCATTGCTGTCCCATGCAGAACTTGCTGTCCATCAGCACTCCAAGGTCTTTCTCCATGGTGCTGCTCTCCCCAGGGCATTCCCTAACCTGCCCTGGTGCCTGCTGTTGTTCCTCCCCAGATGCAGGACCCTGCACTTGTCCTTACTGAACTCCCTGAGGTTTGGCTGCAGCCAGCTCTCAGCCTGCCCAGCTCTGCTTGGATGGCAGCACAGCCTGGCAGGTGTCAGCCACCCCCCAGCTCTGTAGCATCAGAGAATTGCTGAGGGTGCACTCAGTGCCCTCAGCCAGGTTGTTGATGAGGATACTGAACAAAACTGGACCCAGTACTGCCCCCTGGTACAGACCTGCTTTATTGGTAGCCTGGGGGAAAGGGCAGTCAGATCCCCAAAAGATGTTGAAATTGGCTGTGGATAGAAAGCTGGGGGCAAGGAAAGAGCACAGCTGAAATGATTCTGGTGGGGCTGGCTGCACGAGATGGGAGGAGATCAGCTCCCCCACACTGTTCCAGAAACAAACCCAGGACCTTCCTGCACCCTGAAACTTTCTGACCTGCCTTAAAATTCAGTCATGAGGTCTGTGGTGCCAGGCTGGACTTGATGATGTTGGAGGTCTCTTCCAACCTTGGTGATTCTGTGATTTCTGTGTGAAAATCCTCTGCACCTTGTTACCCACAGAAGCTCCCAGCTGAGCCTGCAGCTTTTCTTACCTCCTCCCCAGCCCTCAAGACTCTGTTACCAGTAACCACAGAGATCCAGATGGTGACTCCAGCCTCAGCCTTCCACCCTGGGTAGCCCTAGTGGAAGAGCTGCTGTGCTGCATCTGTTTTTCCCCAGGATCACTTGACAGCCTTCCCTTTTGTATTTCACCCCACACACACTCCTCAAGGGAGATCAGAGGAAAGCAAGGCTGTCCCTCAAACAGTTGGTCAGAGGGGATAGTCTGATGCTTATTGCTGCTGCAGAGGAATCCAGCAGAGGCTGGGGAGAGGCCTTGAGCACAGCCCTATGAGGAGAGGCTGTGGGAGCTGGGGTTGCTTAGACTGGAGAAGAGGAGGCTCAGGGGAGACCTTATTGCCCTCTACAACTACCTGAAGGGAGGTTGTAGCCAGGAGGGAGTTGGTCTCTTCTCCCAGGCAACCAGCACCAGAACAAGAGGACACAGTCTCAAGCTGTGCCAGGGGAAGTTTAGGCTGGAGGTGAGGAGAAAGTTCTTCCCAGAGAGAGTTGTTAGCCATTGGGATGTGCTGCCCAGGGAGGTGGTGGAGTCCCCATCCCTGGAGGTGTTCAAGAGGGGATTGGATGTGGCACTTGGTGCCATGGTTTAGTCATGAGGTCTGTGGTGCCAGGTTGGACTCGATGATCTTTGAGGTCTCTTCCAACCTTGGTGATACTGTGTGTGTCCCTGCCCATGGCAGGGGGGTTGGAACTGGATGATCATTGAGGTCTCTTCCAGACTTAGTGATACTGAGCACTGAGCATCATAGAATTGTCAGGGTTGGAAGGGACCTCAAGGATCATCCAGTTCCAACCCCCCTTGCCATGGGCAGGGACCCCTCACACTACAGCAGCTTGCTCACAGCCACATCCAGCCTGGCCTGAAAAACCTCCAGGGATGAGGCTTCCACCACCTCCCTGGGCAACCTCTGCCAGCCACATCCAGCCTGGCCTTTGCACAGTCTGCTGAGCCACCCATCTCCCCTCAGCCTCTCCAGCAGGCAGCCATCCCCAGCACTGTTGTGTGTGGTAAGACAATAGAGGCTGGGAAGAAAATTCCCTGTGCCAGGGCTATTTTTACCAGAGTGGTGCAGTTTGTGTTCAGCAGACTTACTCCTCTTCATCTACCTCACTGATGATACTGGATGCTATTTTAGGCCTTGCAGAAAATGTTCGCTCGCTCTCTGCTAAAAGGGAAGCAACCAAACCCCACAAGGCCTTCGTTACAGGCAGTGGTTTGGATGGAGAGATCTTAGGCTGAGGCTCCTGGGGGAGGTCTTCCAGCTTGGCTTGGCAACAGAGGTTTGTGTGTGACCTTGAATCAGAGAATTGAATCATAGAACGCTCAGGGTTGGAAGGGACCTCAAGGACCATCCAGTTCCAACCCCCCCCTGCCATGGGCAGGGACACACAGAGAATCACCAAAGTTGGAAGAGACCTCCAAGATCATCAAGTCCAACCTGGCACCACAGACCTCATGACTAAACCATGGCACCAAGTGACTGCCCATTGGAATGGGCTGCCCAGGGAGGTGGTGGGGTCGCCGTCGCTGGGGGTGTTCAGGGCGAGGCTTGACAGGGTGCTTGGTGCCATGGGTTAGTTGATTAGGTGGTGCTGGATGATAGGTTGGACACCATGATCTTGAAGGTCTCTTCCAACCTGGTCTGGTCTATTCTATTCTATTCCCTGGGCAGCACATTCCAATGCTGAACGACTCTCTCAGTGAAGAACTTTCTCCTCACCTCCTGCCTAAACTTCCCCTACAGCAGCTTGCTCACAGCCACATCCAGCCTGCCCTTCAAAATCTCCAGGCATGAGGCTTCCACCACCTCCCTGGGCAACCTCTTCCAGTCTCTCACCACCCTTCTGGGGAACAACTTCTTCCTAACATCCAATCTGAATCTGCCCATTTCTAGTCTTGTTCCATCCCCCCCAGTCCTATCCCTCCCTGACACCCTCGACAGTCCCTCCCCAGCTTTCCTTTAGCCCCCATCAGACACTGGAAGGCCACAATTAGGTTTCCTTGGAGCCTTCTCTTCTCCAGACCTACCCAGTATGCAGCTGGATTTTCTGAGGTCTCCTACAGTGCACTAATGAAACTCCCTGACATGAGTGTGAGAATGAAAGAGAAAACCCCAGCTGAATGTGCAGAATCTTTCAGAGAGCAGAGCAGGCTTCAGCTACAGTCTCCCCACGTCCTTTGTGGAGACTGGAAGTGTCTTTTTCCCTCTGTGAGAGGTGCTGTGCTGAAAATATCGCTGCTGCTGAGCATGACTTTGTCATTTAAACATTGCCAAGCCCTCGGCTTTGCCAATTTCCTACTGTTTCTATTTGCTTTGTGCTCTTCCCTTCTACTGGGCTGTGTTCACTTGAAGTGATGAGTCTGCTCGGGTGGCTGATGCTGCCTTCTTGGCTGAGGCAGGAAAGCAGGAGGTGAAATCTCAGACAGGGCTGGGTGTTCTCTGTGCTCCAGCATCTAGCTGGTTTAGAAGCTGTGTCTTAGAATCACAGAGTCCTAGAACTGTCAGGGACTCTGGGACTCTAGGACTCTGGGACTCTCTGTCTCTGTGACTGACTCTGTGACTCCATCACTCTGTGACTCCATCACTCTGTGACTCCATCACTCTGTGACTCCATCACTCTGTGACTCCATCACTCTGTGACTCCATCACTCTGTGACTCCTGACTCTGTGACTCCTGACTCTGTGACTCCTGACTCTGTGACTCCTGACTCTGTGACTCCTGACTCTGTGACTGATTCTGTGACTATGATTCTATGACTTTATGACTCTGTGACTATGACTCTGAGACTCTGTGACTCTATGACTCTGTGACTATGACTCTGAGACTCTGTGACTCTATGAATCTGTGATTATGACTCTATGACTCTATCATTCTGTGACTCTCTGACTCTGTGACTCCATGACACTGTGGCTCTGTGATTCTGTGACTGTATGTTTCTCTGATTCTAGGACCTGGAGGTCCTAGTGAATGGGAGGGTGACCATGAGCCAGCAATGTGCTCTGGTGGTCAAGAAGGCCAATGGCATCCTGGGGTGGGTTAGAAGGGCTGTGGTGAGTAGGTTGAGAGAGGTTCTCCTCCCTCTCTACTCTGCCCTGCTGAGGACACATCTGGAATATTGTGTCCAGTTCTGGGCCCCTCAGTTCAGGAAGAACCTCAGGGAACTGCTTGAAAGAGTCCAGCACAGAGCCACAAAGATGAAGGCAGTGGAACATCTTCCTCCTGAGGAGAGCCTGAGGGAGCTGAGGGCTCTGGAGCTTGGAGAGGCAAAGCCTGAGAGGTGACCTCATTGTTATTGATAAAGCTGTGCAGGGTGAGTGCCCAGAGGCTGGAGCCAGGCTCTGCTGGGGGATGCCCAATGCCAGCACCAGGGGCAGTGGTGGAAGCTGAGGCAGAGGAAGTGCCATGGAAACAGGAGGAAGAATTTTTTCCCTGTGAGGGTGATGGAACACTGGAGCAGGCTGCCCAGGGGGGTGGTGGAGTCTCCCTCTCTGGAGATCTTCCAACCCCACCTGGATGTGTTCCTGTGTGACCTGCTCTGGGTGATGTTGCTCTGGCAGGGGGGTTGGACTGGATGATCTCTGGAGGGCCCTTCCAAGCCCTAATATTCTGTGATTATGTGATCCTTCCCTTGGGAACTACATGAGGTCCATCAGGAACACCTGACAGAACTTACAGACCAGTTTGCAGGACTTCATGCTACTCCTCCACCATCCCAACTCTGTGACCGTGGTTTTGGGACCTCTCAGAGCTCCTGGTTGCTTTTGGGGAGGAGTGGCTGGTGGAGAGGAGCTGTAGAAGTGAGGGAGGGGTGGCAGCAATGCTGTGAATGAGCAGCAACTGTTAAAAGGTGGAGCTGAGGAAGAGGAGGGCAGAATTAGAGTTTCCTTGCTTTCTGCAGAGGCTGAGCTCTGCAGTGGGAGGTTTGGCAGCAGCATGCACCCCTTCTGATGAGTCACATGAGGCTTTCTCAGAGGAAAGGTCTAAGAACTGTGCTGGTGCTGCTCTTGCTAGTGTTTTTTATGTTCCTTCTGAAGGCCTTTTTGCTGCCATACAGCACCTGCTCCACCATCCTTCTCGTCCCATGCAAGCAGTCTGTGGGGGCTACCTTCTTCCATTCATTGTCTTCCTCACTGCTGTGGTGATTCAGAGGGTGGGGAAAGACTGTCAGGTCAGCACAGATGTGCTCTCCAGGCACTTGGATCTGTTTATAGCAGTGAGGGTGGATCTTATGGGTGATGCAAGGCTTGATGGATGTGTGAAAAGTCATCTTGTGACGATGGTGGGGGAAGGCAGAAGGGAATCAACTCCATTTTCAGCCCCTGCTGAAGAGGAGCCAGCAGTGTGGCCAGGTGGCCAAGAGAGCCAAAGGCCTCCTGGCTGGGATCAGCAATGCTGTGTCCAGCAGCAGCAGGGAGGGGATTGTCCCCTGGCACTCAGCTCTGGGGAGGCCACACCTCGAGTGCTGTGTCCAGTTTGGGACACCTCAAGGCAAGAGAGATGTGGAGGGGCTGGAGCCAGGGCAGAGCAGGGCAAGGAAGCTGGGAAGGGCCTGGAGAAGAAATCTGATGAGGAGCAACTGAAGGAGCTGGGGATGGTTAGTGTGAAGCAGAGGAGGCTGAGGGGAGACCTCCTGGCTCTCTACAGCTCCCTGGAAGGAGGTTGTGGAGAGCTTGGTGCTGGTCTCTTCTCACAGGTCATTAGCCATAGAAGAAGAGGGAAGAGCCTCAAGCTGCAGCAGGGCAGCTTCAGACTGGACAGGAGGAAGAATTTTTTCCCACCCAGAGTGTTCAGGGCTTGGAATGTGCTGCCCAGGGAGGTGGTGGAGTCCCCAAGCCTGGATGTGTTTGAAGGTGTTTTGGATGTGGTGCTTGGGGCTGTGGTTTAGGGGTGATCCTTGCAGGGTAGGGCTCTGGGTTGGCCTTGGTGATGCTGAGGCTCTTTTCCAACCTGAATGGTTCTGTGATTCTTTACCACTGAAATTTTGAGAGAGAAGCCCTGGGAATCCATGGGAGATTTGCTGCTTCTTCCTGCATGCCCTTTTGTCCCTCTCAAAGGTAAATGCTCTTTGTTTGACCTCTCCCAGGCTATGTGGTAGGGAGACATTTCCTGCTCCTGGTAATATCCTTCTCTCTGAAGGGCTCTGGGGTTGTGGGGACTGGGAAACACCAGCTTGGGGAGTGGATCTAGTGGGCTTGTGGGCCCTGGCTGCAGAGAAATGTAAGCTTTAAGATTGCTGGGCTCAGTGGTTACTCTTGACTGCTTGTTTGCTGCCTATGACAGGTTGGACTTGATGATCTTTGAGGTCTCTTCCAACCTTGGTGATTCTGTGAGTCCATGACCAGCTTAACAGTGCTTGAGAACAGACCTGTTTAATCTCTCTACCTTTCCTTACTCTCTTTCTCTCTTGGAAAAAAAAAGTGTCTCCATGTTGCCCTCTCCCTCCTCTCCTGCCCTTCCCTAATGGTGCCTGTCTCTCCTCCAAAACACTGGCTGATTTCACAGGTCCCTTGTCCTGGTCTGATTAAAATTGTTCTGGAGGAAGGCTTGGAGTGGGGAAGTTGAGGCCAAGGCAGAAGAGAGGCAGTAAAACCGGACCCCTCACAGCAACTCATTTGTTTGTTACTGAGGCTGGAGCCAGGCTCTGCTGGGGGATGCCCAATGCCAGCACCAGGGGCAGTGGTGGAAGCTGAGGCAGAGGAAGTGCCATGGAAACAGGAGGAAGAATTCCACTGTGAGGGTGATGGAACACTGGAGCAGGCTGCCCAGGGGGGTTGTGGAGTCTCCCTCTCTGGAGATCTTCCAACCCCACCTGGATGTGTTCCTGTGTGACCTGCTCTAGGTGATGCTGCTCTGGCAGGGGGGTTGGACTGGAGGAGCTTTGGAGGTCCCTTCCAGCCCCTAACATTCTGTGAGAGAGTGGTGAGGCTTTGGAACAGGCTGCCCAGGGAGGTGGTGGAGTCACTCAGGATATGATTTAGTGGTCGTGGTAGTTTGGTTATGGTCGGAGTCGATGATCTTGAAGGTCTTTTTCAACCTGAATGACTTTGTGACGATTCTGTGCTGAGCCATGCAGTGAGCCCTCTTCCTCTGCTGTTCTAGTCCCGAAGCCTCCCTGCTCCAGCCCTGCAGCGCTTCTGCTGCGTTTCCCCTGCTTTCAGTGCCCTTTGGTGAGGCACTAAGCAAATGCAAGGCTCGGGAAAGAGGAGCACAGGCGAGCCGCCGCTCCAACACGTGTGCATGAGCACTATGTGGGGAAATCAGGGCGGGGGGGGATGGAGCTTGTGTCGCCCTCCTAATCCGTGCTGCAGAAAGCGCTAAAGCCCTCCAAGTCCCGCTCCCGGCCGCGGAGCCTCCGCACGGCAGCCGTGCGGGGCTGGGCGGCACGGCGGAGCCCCGGGGTGCGCCGCTCGCCCGTGCGCGCCTGGCAGCGCCACAAAAGGCACCCGCCGATGACATTCAGAGGCTCGAAGGCCCCGGTTCCCGGGGACACACTTGGTTGGATGCAATTAAAATGCCTGTCAGGCAAGCCCTTGACAAAACCGCTCCAGCCGCCGAGGTGCAGCATCCTATTGTAAGCGGCTGCTGGCGGAGCCGGCTGGTTTGTCATCCTTCTGGAAATTTCTGCGGCCAGTGAGCTCCCTCTTCCTCTCCCACTCACCCTCTTTTCCTTCTCACCACTGCGGGGACTTCTCCTAATTTGCAGTTTCCCTTTCCCCCCCCTGACGTACACATGGTAGATAGGAGCCGGTGTGGCTCGCAGACTGCGGCTGTCTGGAGCTCGGCAGGCAGCCGGCGGAGAGCGGCGCTCCGGGAAGGATGATTCTGCAGCGCTTCTTGAGGGATAGGCTTGTGTGGTATGGCAGCATATGAGCTGGTAATGATTGTTTTTTCTTATTGCAATGGCAGCTTTTGTTTGCTGGGGGTGTGTGTGGGGGGGGGCTGGAGGCGATACCTTCGTGCCGTGGCTTTTTTTTCGGGGCGGGGAGGGAGCGTCTGCCGAAGGTGAAATTCCGTAGCGGTGGCTCACTGGATCGATTGGAAATGTATAGGATCATAGAATTGTCAGGGTTGGAAGGGACCTCAAGGATCAGCCAGTTCCAACTGCCCCTGCCATGGGCAGGGACACCTCACACCAGGGCAGCTTGCTCACAGCCACATCCAGCCTGGCCTTCACAAACCTCCAGGGAAGGGGTGATGAGGTGGTGAACTTCAGGGGGGCTTGCTTGTGGTCGGATTTGATGCATCCACACCTTCATACTTGTGTGGATCTGTTTGTGCATCGATCTCTTTGTATAAGGGGGGGGGGCTTCTCTCATAGCTGAAAACTGGTTGGTTTTTCAGGGGGGGAGAAAAAAAGCCAAACCAGATCTTTTCAGAGCGTTTCCCCCCCCCCCCCACTTTTGTTTTGATGTGAACAGATTCTGCAGTCCCCAGCCTTGGACCTGACACGCTGACGGGAACCTGCTTGTGGAGAGATCGGAAAGGTAGGACACCTCTGTAGCTGAAGGTGGTTTGGATGGATGTGGGAGGGGAGGCAGCGCAGGGTGTGGGCTGCTCGGAGAGGAGGAGGGGGAGGGGGGCTGTGCTTGTTTTGCATCCAGACAATAGTTGTTGTTCTTTGTTGTATGGAGCCGCCTTCGATTAGCAGCTTTGCATAGATCTTCAGACTGTTGTGGCAGACTCCGTGAAGTTATTTCCCGACGCTGTGCAATCTGCTGTAGCTGGCTCATTAGTCCTTTGCAGCTGCAGTTTCACCCGAGGCGGCGGGGGGGGGGAGGAGGAAACACAGCCCTGAGTGCTTGGCCATCGCCTTGGCTTAGCAAGCACGGAGGGCGCAAAGCTGTCTCCCTGCCACCTCCGGCGTGGGGTGGTCTCTAATGTTCGTTTTAGCGCCAGCAAGAGGAGGGTTAAACTCGGGGGCTTGCTCGGAGCAGGTAGAAGGAGCGCACAGCAGAAAGCGTAGTGGTGGTTTAGGACTGTAGCGGTTTCCGTGGAGGAGGGAAAACTTCTTTTAACCCTTTGCCTGCTGCCTTTCGGCAGGGTGGGGCAGGGCTGGGAGAGCCCTGATGGCTTTCTCACCTATCCCTGGCGCTCCAGGCATGGTTCTGCCTGTCAGAATGAAGCCAATAGACTGAGCCCTTGTGTTTCATTTTATTTTGGACAGTGTCACTGCTAGCTCCCAAGAGAAATAGATTGCTACAGAATCATAAAGTCAACCAGGTTGGAAAAGACCTCAGAGACCAAGTCCAACCTATTCCCTAATACCTCCTGGCAACTAAACTATTATCCTCTTCCCCCTCCTGGGTTCTTTAACCCTTTGATGCTGTAAAGGAAAGGGTGAGATAAACCCCTGCAGGATGATAATAAAACATTGAGTGACTTGGTTCATAGATTCATAGAGTGGTTTGGGTTGGAAGGGACCTTGAAGATCATAGGGTTCCAAGCTCCCTGCCAGAGCAGGGTCACCTTCCCCTAGGCCAGGTTGCTCAAAGGCCTCATCCAACTTTCTTTGTGTTGACCTTTGTGATGTCCAGTGGTTAAGGAGTGCAGATCAGTGGTTAAGGAGTGCAGATGAGTGGTTAAGGAATACAGATCCCTCTGCTCTGCAGTGGGGACTGTACCCTGTCCTACAGGTGACTCATCCTTCTTAGCTCTGCCTTTAGACCTGGAGGGAATAGGTGTGTTTGCAGGGCAGCCAGTCCAAAAAACCACATCTGTGTGGCTCTAGTCTGAAGTTTTCAGGGTGCCTTTTGAAACCCAGAAAAGAGAGGGGAGACATTCTCCAGGCAAAAAAACCAGTTGTGTTTCTAACTGGGAGTGTAATGGTGATCCTGGTCTGCTGGAACCACCAGTGTGGGCTCCCTGCCTGTCTTCAGTGCTGGCTGCAGTAGCATCCCCCTGAAACGTGGAGAACAGCTCCCTTCCACTGCAGGAAATGGCCAGGGCTGAGTGAGACAAGATGTTTCCCAGGGGAAAGCATTGCTGATGTTTTCAGGCTTATTCCCTCTCCTGTTTTCCTTACATGCAGTTCTACCTGCAACCCTTCTGAGTGAGGCTGGAGCCAGGGCTAGGGCATGGTCCTTTCACCCTTTGTCCTACAGACCACCAGGAATATCAGTGGGAAGCATCACCCCCAGGAAGTCCCTGCATCTTTCCACAGCCTTGGGCAGAGGGCACAGGATGGTGACCACACAGAGACAATGGGGAGAATGAAGCAGAAAGGACAATCCTTGAACCTGGAGCCCCTCTGCTATGAGGACAGACTGAGAGAGTTGGGGTTGTTCAGTCTGGAGAAGAGAAGGCTCTGAAGAGACCTTCTGGTGGCCTTCCAATATCTGAAGGGGGCTACAGGAAAGCTGGGGAGGGACTTTTGAGGGTGTCAGGGAGTGATGGGAGTGGGGGGAATGGATCCAAGTTAGAGGAGGGTAGATTGAGCCTGGATGTTAGGAAGTTTTTCCCCAGGAGGGTGGTGAGAGACTGGAAGAAGATGCTCAGGGAGGTGGTGGAAGCCTCATCCCTGGAGGATTTTCAGGCCAGGCTGGATGTGGCTGTGAGCAAGCTGCTGTAGTGTGAGGTGTCCCTGGCCATGGCAGGGGGGTTGGAGCTGGCTGAGCCTTGAGGTCCCTTCCAGCCCTGACAATTCTTTGGTTCTGTGTGATTCTGTGATTCCTCGCATCTTCCCGCTCTCCTGGCCCTTGCATTGCTTTCTTTTCCCCCCTGTCTTTGGCAGAAGACTTCTTACTCACTGCTAGTTTTCCCTGGCTCAATAAAATCCTTCAAAGGAAAGTTGTTGTTTTCTCTTGGTGCCTTGTAATGCTATTTTCTCCTGGTACCAATTATCTCCTGGGCTCAAACAGAGAAGCCTGAAGTAAGGAGTGTACAAAAATGCTTTCAGTTCTTGAAAAATGCATTCATGAGCAGGTCCCTTCCTTCCTTCCCTCTACTTTTCATTTCATTTCCATTATCCAAGGGCAGCAAGCCAAACTGCAGTCTCATTCTGATTTCATTAATGTTTTGCAAACTCCGTCTCAAGGACTGAAGCCTCTTGCTGGGCTCGGTGTCAGAAGCCAAGGTTTTGCTGCAGCGTCGGGGAAGGGGAAAGGAAAGCTCAGGAAGGGCATAGAAAGGCTCAGGAAGGGGAAAGGAAGGCTCAGGAAGGGGAAAAGAAGGCTCTCTCCCAAACAGAAGCGATGGCACGGATAGCAGCTGAGCAGAACCGCCTGGCTGGTCCACTGTGGGACCCCACCCGGAGTACTGCATCCAGTTCTGGAGCCCCTATTACAGGAAGGATCTGGAAGTGCTGGAGAGTGTCCAGGGAATGGCCACGAGGATGAGCAGAGGGCTGGAGCTGCTTTGCTATGGAAACAGACTGAGAGAGTTGGGGCTGTGCAGTCTGGAGAAGAGAAGGCTCTGAGGAGACCTTCTTGTGGCCTTCCAGTATCTGCAGGGGGCTACAGGAAAGCTGGGGAGGGACTTTTGAGGGTGTCAGGGAGGGATAGGAGTGGGGGGAATGGGTCCAAGCTAGGGGAGGGTAGATTGAGATTGGATGTTAGGAAGAAGTTGTTCCCCATGAGGGTGGTGAGACACTGGCAGAGGCTGCCCAGGGAGGTGGTGGAAGCCTCATCCCTGGAGGTGTTTGCAGCCAGGCTGGATGTGGCTGTGAGCAACCTGCTGCAGTGTGAGGTGTCCCTGGCCATGGCAGGGGGGTTGAAGCTGTCTGATCCTTGAGGCCCCTTCCAACCCTAACAATTCTCTGATTCTATGACTGCAGTTTGTTGGCAAGGTGTCCCCTCAGAATGGCTCTCATCCCCAGTGGAGATGCCTCTTATCTCTTGTGCACAGCATCCTTTCAGTTCTCTGTGGCATCCTGAAAACAAAGGGAAGGGTGGCAGCCATTAGTGAATACATCAGAGCTTGTGAGGAGATTTGGGGGTCTCTGGGGTTTGTGGTTTAGGTGTTTTTGTTGGTTGGTTGGTTTGTTTGTTTCCTAAGGACTACATCCCTTGTTTCTTACACTTCTGATTTCTCAGTCCCTTTTACCTCCTTCTTTGATCTGGGCTTTCAAGATTCACATCACAGATTGTTCATCCCAGCTGCAAAGGAGCAAATGAAAAGGTATGCTGGGGGAAAAAACCCAAACCCAACAAAATAATAAAGGGAAATGATTGCAAACAATATCATTTCCTTAAAGCAGATGGCAGGGGTGCTTAACACTGCAAGGAGAGAACTAATTCCAGGTTGATGGGAAGTAAAGATCATCTGGCTTCAGGGGTGGCATAAGATGGCTGGGAACATCGAAACCAACCCTGTTTTCTCAGCTGGTACAGAAAGGCAACAGAAGGCAGAGTGTGCAGTGGCAGTGAGGGGTGTTGGATGGCAGTGTGTGGACTCCAGAGTGCTGTGTGGCAATCATAGAATCACAGAATGATAGGGTGATAGAATCATAGAATGGTCTGGGCTGGAAGGGACCTCCAAAGCTCATTCAGTCCAACCCCCTCTGCACTCAGCAGGGACATCCCCAGCTAGATCAGTTCACCCAGAGCCCTCTCCAGCCTCACCTTGAATATCTCCACCTCCCTGGACAACCTCTTCCAGTGTTCCACCACCCTCATGGTGCAGAACTTCTTCCTCACATCCAATCTAAATCTGCCCTGCCCTAGTTTAAAGCCATTGCCCCTGGTCCTGTCCCTGCAGGCCTTTGCAAACAGTCTCTCTGCAGCCTTCTTGTAGCCCCCTTGAGGTCCTGGCAGGTTGCCAGGGGACTCCACCACCTCCCTGGGCAGCACATCCCAATGACGAACGACTCGCTCGGTGAAGAACTTTCTCCTCACTTCAAGTCTAAACCTCCCCTGGCACAGCTTGAGACTGTGTCCTCTTGTTCTGGTGCTGGCTGCCTGGGAGAAGAGACCAACCCCTTCCTGGCTACAACCACCTTTCAGGTAGTTGTAGAGGGCAATGAGGTCACCCCTGATCCTTCTCTTCTCCAGGCTAAGCAACCCCAGCTCCCTCAGCCTCTCCTCACAGGGCTGTGCTCAAGGCCTCTCCCCAGCCTTGTTGCCCTTCTCTGGACACCTTCAAGTCTCTCAATGTCCTTCCTAAACTGAGGGGCCCAGAACTGGACACAGGACTCAAGGTGTGGCCTAACCAATGCAGAGTCCAGGGGCACAATGACCTCCCTGCTCCTGCTGGCCACACTATTCCTAATGCAGGCCAGGATGCCATTGGCCCTCTTGGCCACCTGGGCACACTGCTGGCTCATGTTTAGGTGGCTGTCAATCAGCACCCCTAGGTCCCTCTCTGTTTGGCAGCTCTCAGCCACTCTGACCCCAGCCTGTAGCTCTGCCTGGGGTTGCTGTGGCCAAAGTGCAGCCCCTGGCACTTGGACTTGTTGAATGCCATCCTGTTGGCCTCTGCCCATCTGTCCAGTGGGTTGAGGTCCCTCTGCAGAGCCCTTCTGTCCTCTAACTGACCAACATCTGCTCCCAACTTGGTATCATCTGCAGACTTGCTGATGACTGACTCAACCCCCTCATCCAGATCATCACTGAAGATGTTAAAGAGGATGGGGCCCAGCAACTAGTTAAAAAGTTAAAGCAACTAATTGGGATGCTCAGAAAGGTGCTGAATGCCCTCAGAGAACACAGCAATCTGCCACAGACAGATTCCCTCCTCAGCCCACAGTCCTGCACCAAAGGAGCCTCCAGCTCTCTTCAGAACCCACTGGGATGCTCAGAGGTTGGTGCTCTCTGTGCCTGCTGCGTGGGCTCACCGCGCTCAGAGGGGCTCTTGGTGTCCCTCCCGCCAAGCAGGAGCTTGCTTTCTCCCAGGGATGGATGCTCAGTGCCTAGGAGAAGTGAATCCTTCTCCTTGGAAAGCTGCCATGTAGTGCTGCTGCTGCAACAACCACCAAGCATGTTATTAATGATCATTAAAATAAGAACTGGGGCTGTTATTTGTAGTGGTGATGTTATGCAATGAGTGGCAAGAGAGGAGCAGTGTTTGTGACAGGAGCTGTGAGACAGGGAGAGAACTGCAGAGCTGGGCAGAGAGGAACCTGATGAGGCTCAACAAGGAGAAGTGCAGAGTCCTGCAGCTGGGGAGGAAGAAGAAACTGCAGCAGGACAGGTTGGGAGGGGATCTGCTGGAGAGCAGCCCTGGGGAGGAGGAGCTGGCAGTGCTGGTGGGGAACAAGTTGTGCATGGGACAGCAATGTGCCCTGGGGGCCAAGAAGGCCAATGGGATCCTGGGGTGCATTGAGAGGAGTGTGTCCAGCAGAGCCAGGGAGGGTCTCCTCCCCCTCTACTCTGCCCTGTTGAGACCTCAGCTGGAATATTGCATCCAGCTCTGGGCTCCCCAGTTCAGGAGGGACAGGGATCTGCTGGAGAGAGTCCAAGGGAGGACTATCAAGGATGCTGAAGGGACTGGAGCCCTGCCTGGGGAGGAGAGGCTGAGAGCCCTGGGGCTGTTTAGTGTGGAGAGGAGAAGGCTGAGAGGGATCTGATCAATGCCTATCAATACCTGAGGGGTGGGGGTTAAAGAGGCAGGGGCCAGGCTCTGCTCAGTTACACCCTGTGATAGGCCAAGGGGCAATGGATGGAAACTGCAGCACAGCACAGGAGGTTCCACCTCAACATGAGGAGGAACTTCTTGACTGTGAGGCTCCCAGAGCACTGGAAGAGGCTGCCCAGAGAGGTTGTGGAGTCTCCTCCTCTGGAGATTTTCTGTCCCTGTCTGGATGTGTTCCTGTGTGACCTGTGCTGGATTCTCTGCTCCTGCTCTGGCAGGGGGCTCGGACTCAGCGATCTCAAGAGGTCCCTTCCAACCCCTAACATCCTCTGCTCCTGTGAACTGCCTACAGCAGCCTTCTTGGCTGCAAAGCACACAGAAAGCCTTTGAGGATTTAGAATCCTCACAGAATTGTCAGGCTTGGAAGGGACCTCAAGGATCATCCAGTTCCAACCCCCCTGCCATGGCCAGGGACACCTCACACTACAGCAGGTTGCTCACAGCCACCTCCAGCCTGGCCTTCAAAGCCTCCAGGGATGAGGCTTAATGTAAAGGAGCGTGCTTCATTCTTGGCTTTGTTTGTGTTTGGTGCCCATTAGGAGAAAGATTTGCTCAGCAAAGCCTCGTGGAAGGAATTACACAGAAGTGGATTGGAGGCTGGTGGTCTACAGCTCCTCATAGTAGTTCTGACTAACCAGCATGGGTGAAAGCTTTCAGTCCCCTTGTATGCATTACTCAAAAGCAGGAAACCTGACCACTTGAGTCATTAATTATAGAAGAGGAGGGATGCAAACCATGCTCTGTGGTGCAAGTAACACATCCCTGGGGTTTGCAAGCAGTATACAAACCCAGGATGACTCCCTGCAAGGACTCGCTGCGGAATGTTTCAGTTAAACAAATGAGCAAACAAAAGGGATAAGAAACAAATCCTCAGGGGCTGTGTTACAGCCTAAAAGGGACTGTGGTCTTGTGAACTAGGCTTCCCCCAGGCCTCAGTTTTGTGGCCAGGCTTGTTGAGTGTCTTTCTAAATGATCTGGGGGAGAGAATTGAGTTCCCTCCTCAATAAGTCTGCACTGACATAGGCTGGGCACTGATACAGGGGAGGTTTGCCATCACCTCTCCAACACCACCCCTGTGATGAAAATTATATGGACCAGGGGCTGTTCCTAAGCTCAGCTCTTCTCCCTGTGCTGGTATCCCAAGGGGTCTGCCCATCCCATCCACCCAAGGCCCTGACTGCCTTGCAGGGCAGGATGCACTACACATTTGTCATGCAGTTCCAAATGTGCTAGGGAATGAAAGGTCAAATAGAGCTGAATGTCAGCTGCTGCTGATGTGGGCAGTTAATGCCTTCAAAGCACTGCAGGGAAAGGAGGCAACCTCATGAGTTCAACAAGGCCAAGTGCAAGGTCCTGCAGCTGGGTCAGGGCAACCCCAGGCACTGATACAGACTGGGCAGGGACTGGCTGGAGAGCAGCCCTGGAGAAAAGGCCTTGGGGGTGCTGGAGGTGGAGAAGCTCAACAGGAGCCAGCAGTGAGCCAAGCAGAGCCTGGGCTGCAGCAAGAGAAGTGTGGCCAGCAGGGCCAGGGAGGGGATTCTGCCCCTCTGCTCCACTCTGCTGAGACCCCACCTGGAGCACTGGGTCCAGCTCTGGAGCCTCTGTTCCAGGAAGGATCTGGAGGTGCTGGAAGGTGTCCAGAGAAGGGCCATGAGGATGAGCAGAGGACTGGAGCTGCTCTGCTATGGAGATAGACTGAGAGAGTTGGGGTTGTTCAGGCTGAGGGGAGACCTCCTGGCTCTCTACAGCTCCCTGAAAAGAGGTTGTGGAGAGCTTGGTGCTGGTCTCTTCTCACAGGTCATTAGCCTTAGAACAAGAGGGAAGAGCTTCAAGCTGCAGCAGGGCAGCTTCAGACTGGACAGTAGGGAGAGTTTTTTCCCATCAAGAATGGTCAGGGCTTGGAATGTGATTCAGAGGGTGGGGAAAGACTGTCAGGTCAGCACAGATGTGCTCTCCAGGCACTTGGATCTGTTTATAGCAGTGAGGGTGGATCTTCTGGTGGATGTGTGAAAAGTCATCTTGTCATGGTGGTGGGGGAAGGCAGAAGGGAATCAACTCCATTTTCATCCCCTGCTGAAGAGGAGCCAGCAGTGTGCCCAGGTGGCCAAGAAAGCCAAAGGCCTCCTGGCTGGGGTCAGCAATGCTGTGTCCAGCAGCAGCAGGGAGGGGATTGTCCCCTGGCACTCAGCTCTGGGGAGGCCACACCTCGAGTGCTGTGTCCAGCTTGGGGCACCTCAAGACAAGAGAGAGGTGGAGGTGCTGGAGCCAGGGAAGTCATTGTGCCCTGTGCTCAGCACTGGTTAGACCACACCTTGAGTCCTGTGTCCAGTTCTGGGCTCCTCAATTTGAGAAGGACATGGAGAGACTTGAAGGTGTCCAGAGAAGGGCAATGAGGCTGGGGAGAGGCCTTGAGCACAGCCCTGTGAGGAGAGGCTGAGGGAGCTGGGGTTGCTTAGCCTGGAGAAGAGGAGGCTCAGGGGAGACCTCATTGCTGTCTACAACTCCCTGAAGGGAGGTTGTAGCCTGGTGGGGGTTGGTCTCTTCTCCCAGGCAAGCAGCACCAGAACAAGAGGACACAGTCTCAAGCTGCACCAGGGGAAGTTTAGGCTGGAGGTGAGGAGAAAGTTCTTCCCAGAGAGAGTTGTTAGGCATTGGAATGTGCTGCCCAGGGAGGTGCTGGAGGTGTTCAAGAGGGGACTGGATGTGGCACTTGGGGCCATAGTTTAGTAGCCATGAGGTGTTGGGTGCCAGGTTGGACTTGATGACCCTTGAGGTCTTTTCCAACCTCATTGATTGATTCTGTGATACTAGTTGCTGTTTCTGGGAGGAGAGGGGGATGTTGGGGATGAAGGAGCAATCCACACACCTGAGCTAGTTGATGTGGTGGGGCAGCTCTACAGTTCTTTTCATAAACAAGGTGCTGTTACACTGAATAGAATAGAATAGAATGGAATAGAGCAGACCAGGTTGGAAGAGACCTTCAAGATCATCGTGTCCAACCTATCATCCAACACCACCTATTCAACTAAACCATGGCACCAAGCACCCTATCAAGTCTCCAACTGCTTCCAGGAAGGTTGTGTTGTTGACTCTCTTTGCTTGCTCTGTAACCTGGGATGAGTAATCTGCTTCCTGTCCCCACATCTGTCTCTATTACTCAACAGTCTTCCCTGGAATATGTGTGGAAACCCCCAAAACCTTCATGTGTCTGGAGGCTATGAGATAGATACCTCAAATATTTGCATTCCTGTAGTTCTCTGGGCTGCTGTGCCAAGAGGGAGGGCACAGGCTCTGCTCAGTTGCACCCTGGGATAGGACAAGGGGCAGTGAATATAAACTCCAGCACAGGAGGTTCCATCTCAACAGGAGGAGCAACTTCTTCACTGTGAGCCTGACAGAGCCCTGGAAGAGGCTGCCCAGAGAGGTTGTGGAGTCTCCTTCTCTGCAGCCTTTCCATCCCTGTCTGGATGTGTTCCTGTGTGCCCTGTGCTGGATTCTCTGCTCCTGCTCTGGCAGGGAGCTTGGACTCAATGATCTCCAGAGGTCCCTTCCAACCCCTAACATCCTCTGATCCTGTGATTTAAAAGCTGTACATCCTCTGCACTGGTTTGAAACTAGAGTGGCCAAGGCTGGTCACTTGCCAAGACTGGACCTAGATCTTGTAGAAGGCTCCCAGGGGATTCTCAGGTTGAAGGCCCTGCAGTGAGAATTCTGCTGTTGCTGGGGTAAGTGCAATGAGCTGAGTGTTCTGTTTGGAGCAATCTGTGGCACAGAGGGCACCAGCCTACTGTAAGCAGCACAGGGGATTGCTTTTACTGTGACAGTTAAAACACCAGAAGTAAACATTTTACCTGCCTGCCATGTGCTGTGTGTAGAAATTGATTGCAGAGCTAAAGGTGTGTTCCTCCCTGTGTGTTCTGTGGAACATGAGGAGAAAGTTCTTTGCAGTGAGGGTGACAGAGCCCTGGAGCAGGCTGCTCAGAGAGGTTGTGGAGTCTCCTTCTCTGGAGCCTTTCCAACCCCCACCTGGATGCATTGCTGTGCAGCCTACCCTGGGTGATGCTGCTCTGGCAGGGGGGTTGGACTCAATCACCTCTGGAGGTCCCTTCCAACCTCTCTAATGTACTGTGACACTATGAAAATTCTGGGTCTTGAAACTGCCAGGAGAGCAACTCCAAAACACAGAGTCACAGAATGCTGGGGGCTGGAAGGGACCTGGAAAGCTCATCCAGTCCAACCCCACTGCCAGAGCAGCATCACCTAGAGCAGGTCACACAGGAACACATCCAGGTGGAGTTTGAAGAGCTCCAGAGAGGGAGACTCCACAACCCTCCCTGGGCAGCCTGCTCCAGTGTTCCATCACCCTCACAGGGAAAGAATTCCTTCTTCCTATTTCCATGGCACTTCCTCTGCCTCAGCTTCCACCACTGCCCCTGGTGCTGGCATTGGGCATCCCCCAGCAGAGCCTGGCTCCAGCCTCTGGGCACTGCCCCTGCACAGCTTTATCAAGAGCACTGAGGTCACCTCTCAGGCTCCTCCTCTGCAAGCTCCAGAGCCCTCAGCTCCCTCAGGCTCTCCTCAGGAGGAAGATGTTCCACTGCCTTCATCTTTGTGGCTCTGTGCTGGACTCTTTCAAGCAGTTCCCTGAGGTCCTTCTTGAACTGAGGGGCCCAGAACTGGACACAATATTTCAGATGTGGCAGGGCAGAGTAGAGGAGGAGGAGAACCTCTCTTGACCAACTAACCACAGCCCTTCTAATCCCCCCCCAGGATGCCATTGGCCTTCTTGGCCACCAGAGCACATTGCTGGCTCATGGTCAACCTCCCATCCACCAGGACCCCCAGGTCCCTTTCCCCTTCACTGCTCTCCAGCAGCTCATTCCCCAACCTCTCCTGCTCCCTGGGGTTGTTCTTTCCCAGGTGCAAGCCTCTCCCCTTGCCCTTGCTGAATTCCATTCCATTTCTCCCTGCCCAGCTCTCAGCCTGTCCAGGTCTGGCTGCATGGCAACACAACCCTCCTGTGTCAGCCACTCCTCCCAGTGTGGTGCCCTCAGCAAACTTGCTGGCAGTGCCCTCTGTGCCCTGCTCCAGGTCATTGGTGAATATATTGAACAGCTCTGGTCCCAGTACTGACCCCTGAGGGACTCCACTAGACACCAGCCTCCAACTAGACTCTGTCCCATTGACCACAGCTCTCTGACTTCTTCCCTTCAGGGAGTGAGGTGGATGGGAAGTGGTTGATCATCCAGATCACATTGGGAATTCTTCCTAACATCCAGTCTGAATCTACCCATTTCTAGTTTCTAGCCACTCCTCCCAGTTTGGTGCCCTCAGCAAACTTGCTGGCAGTGCCCTCTGTGCCCTGCTGCAGGTCACTGATGAAGAGCTCTGGCCCCAGCAGATTGGATTGGCACCGCAGCGTCCTGTGGCTGCTGCCGGCGTGGCCGTGGCGTGCCTGCGGAGGTGTTTAGTTACAGGCTCTGCTTACACAAACGGAGGTGTTTCGATTCACACAGCCACACAAGTCTAATGAACCCGTAGGCAGTAATTGTGATGGACTTGGCTGAGTGTTTGGAGGTAAGAATGGGGAGGGGAAACAACAGAGAGGCTCTTTGAAACCCCGTTCTATTTCCTTCCAAGCGATTTCATGGCCGCACGTGGGCTCAGCCTGCGCAGTTAAACTCCTGGTGCAGTCCTTTCATGCCCTGCTCAGACAGGGTTGTGTGCCTTTATTGACTGCTTGCAAACACTACATGCACTGCCTCACAGGATCCTAGGGGTTGGAAGGGAGCTCTGCAGATCATTGAGACCAACCTCCCTGCCAGAGCAGGAGCAGAGAATCCAGCACAGGGCACACAGGAACACATCCAGACAGGGATGGGAAGGGTCCAAAGGAGACTCCACAGCCTCTCTGGGCAGCCTCTTCCAGGGCTCTGTGAGCCTCACAGTGAAGAAGTTGCTCCTCCTGTTGAGGTGGAACCTCCTGTGCTGGAGTTTCCATCCATTGCCCCTTGTCCTGTCATGGGGTGCAAGTGAGCAGAGTCTGTCCCTGACCCTTCCCTCCTGACCCCCCAGCCCTCAGCTATTGATAGACATTGATCAGATCCCCTCTCAGTCTTCTCTTCTCCACGCTAAACAGCCCCAGGGCTCTCAGCCTCTTCTCACCAGGCAGTGCTCCAGTCCTTTCAGCATCCTTGTAGCCCTCCAAAGACTCCAGCAGTTCCCTGTCCCTCCTGAACTGGGCAGCCCACAACTGGATGCAATATTCCAGCTGAGGTCTCAGCAGGGCAGAGCAGAGGGGGAGGAGAACCTCCCTGGCTCTGCTGGACACACTCCTCTCAATGCACCCCAGGACCCCATTGGCCTTCTTGGCCCCCAGGGCACATTGCTGTCCCCTGCAGAACTTGTTGCCCACCAGCACTCCCAGCTCCTTCTCCATGGGGCTGCTGAGGTCCCTTCCAACCCTGACAATTCTGTGGTTGGGGTTACTTGTGTGTTTCTTTTCCCTCATTTCTCTTGGTTATAATGAGATTGGAACAAGCCCCTCACAACATGCAGTGCATCCAAAAGAATCTCTCCTCTTCCAACCCCTCCAGTCCTGTAAGCACTCATTAGTCTCCTGGCATTAAAGCAGCCACTTGGAGGGGTGTCAGTGAGACTCTTTCCTCCCTGATTGTTTATCAACAACTGAAAATAGCTGAGGCAAGTTTATTGCAAGTGCACACATAGCTACAGGGAGCTTTTGGGGCAGCTTTTTTATGTCAGTGTTTCTTTCTTTTGCTTTCATTGGAGTTTCTTCTTCTTAGAATCTTAACCTACCCATCTCTAGTTTTGCTCCATCCCCCCAGTCCTATCACTCCCTGACACCCTCAAAAGTCCCTCCCCAGCTTTCCTGTAGCCCCCTGCAGATACTGGAAGGCCACAAGAAGGTCTCCTCAGAGCCTTCTCTTCTCCAGACTGCACAACCCCAACTCTCTCAGGCTGTCTCCAGAGCAGAGCAGCTCCAGCCCTCTGCTCATCCTTGTGGCCCTTCTCTGGACACCTTCCAGCACCTCCAGATCCTTCTTGTGATGGAAGTTGGGTGGCAGGAGGAGGATGTAGCCTAATTAAGGCAAATTGATTATTTATTGTGTGACACTGAGCACATGGGCAGGGTTCCAGGAGATTCATTCCATCTTCAGTTTCCCAGACTTTCTGGTCCCACTGCTCAGGATGGGTGGTGTCTGTAGAATACAGAATCACAGAATGGGCTGGGTTGGGGGGGACCTCCAAAGCTCATCCAGTCCAGCCCCCTCTGCAGTCAGCAGGGATGTCCCCACCTAGATCAGGTTGCCCACAGCCCTCTCCGGCCTCACCTTGAATAGCTCCAGGGATGGAGCCTCAAGCACCTCCCTGGGCAACCTCTTCCAGTGTTCCATCACCCTCATGGTGCAGAACTTGTTCCTCACAGCCAATCTAAATCTGCTCTGCTCTAGTTTGGGGCCACTGTCCCTGGTCCTGTCCCTGCAGGCCTTTGCAAACAGTCTCTCTGCAGCCTTCTTGTAGCCCCCTTCAGGTCCTGGCAGGTTGCTCTTAGGTCTCCCTGGAGCCTTCTCTTCTGCAGGCTGAGCACCCCCAGCTCCCTCACCCTGTCCTTGGAGCAAAGCTGCTCCAACCCCCTGAGCATTTTCATGGCCATCCTCTGGACCCTCTCCATCAAGTCCAACCTATCACCCAACACCACCTAATCAACTAACCCATGGCACCAAGCACCCTATCAAGTCTCCTCCTGAACACCTCCAATGATGGTGACTCCACCACCTTCATAGCTGATTGAAGGAGGTTTCCATTCCTCCTACACCTCTGGTTTGGCTGCTGCCTCCTGTAGCCTGCTGGCAGCCTGACCCCCACACCCTTCAGCACCTGGAAGGAGAGGAATGAGACTTGCAGCACGAAGGGGAGGCCAGGCAAAGCTCCCTGCTCCTTTCCTGCTCTCCTGTACTTCCCCAGCTCCTGCAAACCCAGCAGCCACACGTGTCTCTAATGCCTGGGAGTCAGGAGGGGCACTGAGCTGGGATGTCTCAGTTTGCATGCCAAGTGCCACGTCTTCTAATCACCTCGGCGCAGCAGACAGGAAAGCTCCTTCCAGAGGGATGTCACCAGAGGTCACAGGGTTTCCTCTGAGTGCTTCTAAAGGAGCTTAAGATAAACTTCCAGCCTGTGGCCTGGAGGATCTGTTTACTGCAGGCAGAGGCTGGAGGCCTTTGCTGAGCTCAAGCAGTGGTTCTGGTGTTACAGCTCGGATTGGGACTCGGGAAACCTCACCTGTGCTCCCCTGATGTGCTGCAGAGCCTCTGCCTCTTTCCTCTGCCTTGGCCTCCATTCATAATCTTAACAAAAGCAATCACAAAATGAGGTAGATGTGGGCACAGTCCAGCACAGCTCTGAAAATACTGCCCATGAGGAGGAAGCCAGAGGTGAGCCTCAAGTGGCAGAGGCAGGGAGCAAGCAAGAGCAACAACAGCTGGGGAACAGGAGACAGGTTGTGGAAGACCAAAGGCAGGTACCCTTCCTTTTGTGGAACTGGTCCAATCAACCTGCTCTGCACTGATGCAGAATTTCAGGTTGCTGGCTTGTTCCACCAGTCCCAGGCACTAACACAGCCTGGGTGCAGAGGGGGTTGAGAGCAGCCCTGAAGAGAAGGACTTGGTGCTGTTGATAGATGAGCAGCTGCCCAGCAGTGCCCTCCTGCAGCCCAGCAGGCAGCTGAGTGCTGGGCTGCAGCCAGAGGAGTGTGGGCAGCAGGGTAAGAGAGGGGCTTCTGCCCCTGGGCTCTGCTCTGCTGAGACCCCCACCTCCAATCCTGCCTCCAGTTCTGGTGTCCCCAGCAGAAGAGGGACATAGATCTGTTGGAACAAGTCCAGAGGAGGGCCACAAAGATGATCCAAGGGCTGGAACAGCTCTGCTGTGAGATAGGCTGAGGCTGAAGGAACTGGGATTGTTCAGCCTGGAGAAGAGAAGACTCCAAGGGGACCTGAGAGCTGCCTTCCAGTACCTGAATGGAGCCTACTGGAAGGCTGCAGAGGGACTTTGTACGAGAGTGTCCATAGGACAAGGGGAAAGGGATTGAAACTGAAGGAGAAGAGGTTGAGATTGGATCTTAGGAAGAAGTTCTTCATTATGAGAGTGGCAAAGCTCTGGCATGGATTGTCCAGAGAGGTTGTGGCTGTCCCCTCCCTGGAGATGTTGAAGGCCAGGTTGGATGGGGCCTGGGGTAACCCAGGCTGGTTGAGAGGTGTCCCTGGCCATGGCATGGGGGTTGGATTAGGTGAGCTCTAAGGTCTCTTCCAGCCTGAGCCATTCTGTGACTCTACAGTTCCATGGGGCCTCCATGTCATAAATAGAGGTTCATGGTAACAAGTGGGGGTTCCTTTTCTAGAGCAGCCAAACAGAAAGGGACCTGGGGGTACTGACTGACAGCTGGCTGAACATGAGCCAGCAGTGTGCCCAGGGGGCCAATGGCATCCTGGCCTGCATCAGGAACAGTGTGGCCAGCAGGAGCAGGGAAGTCATCCTGCCCTGTGCTCAGCACTGCTGAGGCCACACCTGGAGTCCTGGGTCCAGTTCTGGGCTCCTCAGGTTAGGAAAGATGTTGAGATGCTGGAAGGTGTCCAGAGAAGGGCAACAAAGCTGGGGAGGGGTCTGGAGCACAGCCCTGTGAGGAGAGGCTGAGGGAGCTGGGGTTGCTTAGCCTGGAGAAGAGGAGGCTCAGGGGAGACCTCATTGCTCTCTACAACTACCTGAAGGGAGGTTGTAGCCAGGTGGGGGTTGGTCTCTTCTCCCAGGCAGCCAGCACCAGAACAAGAGGACACAGTCTCAAGCTGTGCCAGGGGAAGTTTAGGCTGGAGGTGAGGTGAAAGTTCTTCCCAGAGAGAGTTGTTAGCCATTGGGATGTGCTGCCCAGGGAGGTGGTGGAGTCCCCATCCCTGGAGGTGTTCAAGAGGGGACTGGACGTGGCACTTGGGGCCATGGGTTAGTAGTCATAGAGGTGTTGGGTGCTAGTTTGGCCTTGATGATCTTTGAGGTCTCTTCCAACCTTGTTGATTCTATGATTCTATTTCCTCTGTGTCTCCATTGGGCTACCAGCAGTGCAAGGCCCAGTGCCCTTTCTCAGCATGTGCACTGCCTGCTGCCAGGGGTCCTGCTCTCAGCCAAAGCCTGCCTGCTGTAAGGACGTGCTTAGCACCTCGGTGTGAGCTGGGAGCAAGGAGGATTGGATCCTGCAAGCTTGTTGGTGCTTCCTTTGATGATGAGAGCTGAGGGTGCCAGGGGATGCAGACCTCAAAGGCAGCTTGCTGGGGAAAAAATGTAAATAAAGAAGTCTCTCAGGCCCTGTGCTTGAGAGGAAAATCTGCTTTTACTGAGCTCAGGATCCTTAGTTCTGAGCTACAAGAAGACTACTAGAAAAGCTTGAGCTGGGTTAGCTGTGTCACCTGCAGTGCAGGGCTGTTGTGATTTAAGCTTTCCTTGACTCCTAAAGCCCAAATGGAACAGATTTAGATTGCTTCCCAGTGTTCCACCACCCTCATGCTGCAGAACTTCTTCCTCACATCCAATCTCAATCTGCTCTGCTCTAGTTTGAAGCCATTGCCCCTGGTCCTGTCCTTGCAGGCCTTTGCAAACAGTCTCTCTGCAGCCTTCTTGTAGCCCCCTTCAGGTCCTGGCAGGTTGCTCTTAGGTCTCCCTGAAGCTTCCTCCAGGCTGAACACCCCCAGCTCCCTCAGCCTGTCCTCAGAGCAGAGCTGCTCCAACCCCCTGATCATTTTCATGGCCTCCTCTGGACCCTCTCCATCAGGTCCAGGTCCTTCCTATATTGAGGGCTCCAGACCTGCACAGACTGCTCCAGGTGAGGTCTCAGCAGAGCAGAGCAAAGTGCTAGAGTCCCCTCTCACCATCTGCTGCCCACAGTTCCTTGTGAAACCACAGGACAGTGGTCTCCCACTTCTGGCAGCTTCCAGCTGTTTCAGAGCCCTGTGAAAGATGGAGGGCATGTTATCAAAGTAAACAAAGCTCTCTGAAACGAGTGCTCTGACAGGAAAACACTCCTGGCTTGACTAAATCCCTCCAGTTGAATAAGGACACACAAGTGTGGGTTCTTTATGGGTATGCTGGCCTCAGCCTGACCTCAGCTGGCCATCTGGATCCCTATTTCTTCATAACAAATAGGCTGCTGCCTGTGGATTTTATGACTTGTGGCTTAAGCTATTAAATACAGAACATTTGGCTTCACAGGACCTCCACCAGCTGCAAATAAACAAGTGGTTGGTGCATATACATTGCAGGAGGCAGTCCTCCCAGCCAGCTCTGCTCCCAGATGAATGCAGGACACTTGCAACAGGGCCAGGGGCAAGGTCCTGCAGCTGGGTTGGGGCAGAACTTGAACAGAAATGGGCCCAAGCCAACCTCATGAGGTTCAACCAAGACCAAGTGCAAGGTCCTGCAGCTGGGTTGGGGCAGAACTTGAACAGAAATGGGCCCAAGCCATCCTCATGAGGTTCAACCAAGACCAAGTGCAAGGTCCTGCAGCTGGGTTGGGGCACATCTTGAACAGAAATGGGCCCAAGCCATCCTCATGAGGTTCAACCAAGACCAAGTGCAAGGTCCTGCAGCTGGCTTGGGGCAGATCTTGAACAGAAAGTGATAGACTGCAAATGGGCCCAAGGCAACCTCATGAGGTTCAACCAAGACCAAGTGCAAGGTCCTGCAGCTGGGTCAGGGCAATCCCAAGCACTGATACAGGCTGGGCAGGGACTGGCTGGAGAGCAGCCCTGGAGAAAAGGCCTTGGGGGTGCTGGGGGAGGAGAAGCTCAACAGGAGCCAGCAGTGAGCACTTGCAGCCCAGAGAGCCAAGCAGAGCCTGGGCTGCAGCAAGAGAAGTGTGGCCAGCAGGGCCAGGGAGGGGATTCTGCCCCTCTGCTCCACTCTGCTGGGACCCTACCTGGAGCACTGGGTCCAGTTCTGGAGCCTCTGTTCCAGGAAGGATCTGGAGGTGCTGGAAGGTGTCCAGAGAAGGGCCAGGAGGATGAGCAGAGGGCTGGAGCTGCTCTGCTATAAGGACAGACTGAGAGAGTTGGGGTTGTGCAGTCTGGAGAGGAGAAGGCTCTGAAGAGACCTTCTTGTGGCCTTCCAGTATCTGTTGGGGGCTACAGGAAGCTGGGGAGGGACTTTTGAGGGTGTCAGGGAGTGATAGGACTGGGGGGGAATGGAGCAAAACTAGAAATGGGTAGATTGAGATTGGATGTTAGGAAGAAGTTGTTCCCCATGAGGGTGGTGAGAGACTGGCAGAGGTTGCCCAGGGAGGTGGTGGAAGCCTCATCCCTGGAGGTGTTTGCAGTCAGGCTGGATGTGGCTGTGAGCAAGCTGCTGCAGTGTGAGGTGTCCCTGGCCATGGCAGGGGGGTTGGAACTGGCTGAGCCTTGAGGTCCCTTCCAGCCCTGACAATTCTGTGGTTCTGTGCTGGTGCCAGCACCCCTGTGCTCTGCCCCTGAACGTGCAGGGGCAGGAGAGTCCTGTTTCACACTGGAAACTTCTCTCCCTGGCAGGTGCTGGTGTCTCACTCTCTCTGGCAGGGAGCTTGGCTCATTTACTTAAGTCAACAGCAGGTTGCTGGTTTTTCCACAAAGCAGGAACCTGATGCATGCTAAGGGGAATTTTATGCCAGGTGTGGTTGCCTCACCAGTGCCTGGCCCAGGAGAGAGCTGATTTCTGTCAGGCCTGGCACTGGGCAGGCAGAGTATGAAGGGCTACTGTATTTCAGCTCTGGGAATGGATCTTGTCTGAGAGAGAAGGAGCTGAGTTTTGTTCCAAGATTGTGACTTCCTAGTGAATTACAGGGAGGCAATCCTACAGGTAATCCTCTCTCACCTTCCATGACACAGCATCACAGTACATTAGAGGTTGGAAAGGAGCTCCAGAGGTCACCCAGTCCAACCCTCCCCTGCCAGAGCAGGGTCACCCAGGGTAGTCTGCACAGGAATGCATCCAGCTGGGCTTTGAATGTGTCCACAGAAGGAGACCCCACCACACCTAGCTTCATGGGGTGTGCAGTCCCAAGTGGTTGTGTCTGGCTGTTTTGTGCCCTGCTTCTCCTAGAGCAGAGCAGATTTAGATTGGATGTGAGGAAGAAGTTCTGCACCAGGAGGGTGGTGGAACACTGGCACAGGTTGCCCAGGGAGGTGCTTGAGGTTCCATCTCTGGAGGTGTTCAGGGTGAGGCTGGAGAGGGCTGTGGGTGACCTGATGTAGTTGGGGATGCCCCTGCTGAATGCAGAAGGGGTTGGATTGGAAGAGCTTTGGAGGAGGTCCCTTCCAACCCAGACCATTCTGAGATTCTAGGATTCTACTGCTCCTCCTCCTTGCCTGGCACACAAAGCCCTGTGGGGGACAGTGGAGGAGCAGCAAGGGAGACCATGTCATGAGCCTCTGCAGGACTCAGGCATGCTGGGTGGACTTCCTGACCCAGTGGGTGTGAGCTGAGGTGCATGAGGAGTCACAAATCAAACAGGCAATGCACAGGCAGCCTTCTCCCCCAGCACTCTGAGGAGCCCAGAACTGGACACAGGACTCAAGGTGTGGCCAGGTGGCTCCAGACCCCTCCCCAGCTTTGTTGCCCTTCTCTGGACACCTTCCAGCATCTCAACATCTTTCCTAACCTGAGGAGCCCAGAACTGGACACAGGACTCCAGGTGTGGCCTAACCAGTGCTGAGCACAGGGCACAATGACCTCCCTGCTCCTGCTGGCCACACTGTTCCTGATGCAGGCCAGGATGCCATTGGGCTTCTTGCCCCCCTGGGCACACTGCTGGCTCATGTTCAGCCTGCTATCAACCAGCACCCCCAGGTCCCTCTCTGCCTGGCTGCTCTCAGCCACTCTGCCCCCAGCCTGTGGCACTGCCTGGGGTTGTTGTGGCCAAAGTGCAGCACTTGGACTTGTTGAATGCCATCCTGTTGGCCTCTGCCCATCTGCCCAGCCTGTCAGGGTGCCTCTGCAGAGCTCTCCTACCCTCTAACAGATCAACTCCTGCTCCCAGCTTGGTGTCATCTGCAAACTCACTGATGATGCATCAGTCTCCTGGTCTGTGGTTCCTCTGCTGAGCTCTGCCCTGAAGTCCAGCCTGTAGATGTCTTTTTGGGGAGGGGTCTGGCACCTCAGAGACTTCCCCACAGCCTCTGAAGCTGAATGAGGGAGGTTTTTTTTCCTTGGTTGTCCTGTTTAGCAGCTCCTGACATGGCATGACATGACCTGATTAGACTGAAAGCAGTTTGTAGCTGCTGCCTGGCTGGGATGTGCAGGAGGTGGCAGCAGGGATTTCAGGCAGACCTCAAGGAAGAGATGGCAGGGGGGGTGCCTGGAAAATCCTCAGCAGAGCAAGCAAAAAGCTTCCAGTTGCCAACTGCTGGAAGATTTGCTTAATTCCACTTCACCCTGTGACAGTGATTCCAGGCTTGCTAAATGGCCCTAAGCAGTTTAGAGGTGATTTAAAAGATAGAAGGTTTAAAGCCTCTGAGGACTTTGCTGTGCAGGGCTGCCCTGTGCATGGGGCCCTGCATGCAGGACTGGCACGGGTGTGCAATGTGCCTGTCAGCACCACCACGAGCCAAGAGAGGAGGTCCTCTCCACAGCAGCACCAGCACACAGCTTCCAGAGAGTCACACAATCACCAAGGCTGGAGCAGACCTCAAAGATCACCAAGTCCAACCTGGCACCACAGACCTCATGACTAAACCATGGCTCCAAGTGCCACATCCAATCCCCTCTTGAACACCTCCAGGGATGGGGACTCCACCACCTCCCTGGGCAGCACATTCCAATGGCCAACAACTCTCTCTGGGAAGAACTTTCTCCTCAGCTCCAGCCTAAACCTCCCCTGGCACAGCCTGAGACTGTGGCCTCTTGTTCTGGTGCTGGTTGCTTGGGAGAAGAGACCAACCTCTGCCTGGCTGCAACCTCCCTTCAGGTAGTTGTAGACAGCAATGAGGTCTCCCCTGAGCCTCCTCTTCTCCAGGCTAAGCAACCCCAGCTCCCACAGCCTCTCCTCACAGGGCTGTGCTCCAGACCCCTCCCCAGCTTTGTTGCCCTTCTCTGGACACCTTCCAGCATCTCAACATCTTTCCTAACCTGAGGGGCCCAGAACTGGACCCAGGACTCCAGGTGTGGCCTAACCAGTGCTGAGCACAGGGCACAATGACCTCCCTGCTCCTGCTGGCCACACTATTCCTAATGCAGGCCAGGATGCTATTGGCCTTCTTGGCCATCTGGGCACACTGCTGGCTCATGTTTAGGCCATGATGCACTCTGGGCTGTGGGCAGTGCTGCCACAGCGCTGCCAGGCTGGGGTGCTGCCAGGTGGAGGTCTTCAGGCAATGTCCTTATGGCATTTGAGTTCCTCTCGGGCATTGCAGAGCAGCCCTGGGGAGAGGGACCTGGGAGTGCTGGTGGGCAACAAGTTCTGCATGGGACAGCAATGTGCCCTGGGGGCCAAGAAGGCCAAGGGGATCCTGGGGTGCATTGAGAGGAGTGTGTCCAGCAGAGCCAGGGAGGTTCTCCTCCCCCTCTGCTCTGCCCTGCTGAGACCTCACCTGGAATATTGCATCCAGTTCTGGGCTCCCCAGTTCAGGAGGGACAGGGATCTGCTGGAGAGAGTGCAAGGGAGGGCTGCAAGGATGCTTCAGGGACTGCAGCACTGCCTGGTGAGGAGATGCTGAGAGCCCTGGGGATGTTTAGTGTGGAGAGGAGAAGACTGAGAGGGGATCTGATCAATGTCTATCAATAGCTGAGGGCTGGGGGTCAGGAAGGAAGGGACAGGCTCTGCTCAGTTACCACCCTGTGATAGGACAAGGGGCAATGGATGGAAACTCCAGCACAGGAGGTTCCACCTCAACAGGAGGAGCAACTTCTTCACTGTGAGGCTCACAGAGCACTGGAAGAGGCTGCCCAGAGAGGTTATGGAGTCTCCTTCTGTGGAGCCTTTCCATCCCTGTCTGGATGTGTTCCTGTGTGACCTGTGCTGGATTCTCTGCTCCTGCTCTGGCAGGGGGGTTGGACTCGATGATCTGCAGAGTTCCCTTCCAACCCCTAACATCCTGTGGCCATCTCTGGTGGCACATCTGCCACAGAATGGGAGCCCTGCTTTCAAGGATGTGATTTAGCCAATGTCTTCTGTGCCCCTTCTTCCTGCAGTCTGGTGCTTTGGGCTTTATTAGCTTGAATGTATCCATCTTAGTGTAAAGCAGCAGCTTAAACTCAGTTGCCATGGGTACCACACGGTCTGCACAGCCTGCTCTCCCCCAAGTTAACTTTGGAGCATTTAAAATTAGAGAGAACATCCAGAAAGCTGTGGACAAGCCCCAGGGTTCTGTGGGCTCCCATACAGCCTCCTCTGGAGCAGCCCTGATGCCTGAGCCATTGCTCTGATGGAAGCATGTAACACAGCATCACAGTTTCACAGAACATTAGAGGCTGGAAGGGACCTCCAGAGATCATCCAGTCCAACCCCCCCTGCCAGAGCAGCATCACCCAGGGGAGGCTGCACAGGAATGCATCCAGCTGGGGTTTGAAGGGCTCCAGAGAAGGAGACTCCACAGCATCTCTGGGCAGCCTGCTCCAGGGCTCTGTCACCCTCCCTGCAAAGAAGTAGTTTGTGCTATCAGCCATGCTGTGAATGTTTGGTCCTTGGTTACACCAGGATTATGGAGTTACACACCATGGGGCCTTAGGGGGAGGCTGGGAAATGTGTCTGACCTTGTCATAGCAGGCAGGAGCTGAAAGCCTTTGGTTGTCACAGAATCACAGAACCATTCAGGTTGGAAAAGAGCCTCAGCATCACCAAGTCCAGCCCAGAACACTACTCTGCAAGGATCACCCCTAAACCACAGCCCCAGGCACCACAGCCAAACCACCTTCAAACACAGCCAGCCTTGGGGACTCCACCACCTCCCTGGGCAGCACATTCCAAGCCCTGACCACTCTGGATGGGAAAAAATTCTTCCTGCTGTCCAGTCTGAAGCTGCCCTGCTGCAGCTTGAGGCTCTTCCCCCTTGTTCTATGGTTAATGACCTGTGAGAAGAGACCAGCACCAAGCTCTCCACAGCCTCCTTTCAGGGAGCTGTAGAGAGCCAGGAGGTCTCCCCTCAGCCTCCTCTGCTTCACACTAACCATCCCCAGCTCCTTCAGTTGCTCTCCATCAGATTTCTTCTCCAGGCCCTTCCCAGCTTCCTTGCCCTCCTCTGCCCTGGTTCCAGCCCCTCCACATCTCTCTTGTCTTGAGGTGCCCCAAACTGGACACAGCACTCGAGGTGTGGCCTGCCCAGAGCTGAGTGCCAGGGGACAATCCCCTCCCTGCTGCTGCTGGACACAGCATTGCTGATCCCAGCCAGGAGGCCTTTGGCTTTCTTGGCCACCTGGGCACACTGCTGGCTCCTCTTCAGCTGCTTGTCCCTTAGCACCCCCAGGTCCCTTTGTGCCAGCAGCTTTCCAGCCACGCTGCCCCAAGCCTGGAGCACTGCTTGGGGCTGTTTTCCCCCTGCCTCAGGCAGTATCCCACTCTGCTACCCACAGGAGGTCTCTCACTCTCCAAAGCTGTGAAATGGAATTTTGTTGCTTTCCCTTCAGAATCACCTCCTGAAGCTGACAGCCCTGAACTGCTGTAATGTCACACTGACATGAGAAGCAAACCCAGCTCCAAGTGAAGAGAAAAGTAACTGGCATCTGTTTCTCCTCTCTTACATTGCATTTCCATCACACCTCCGAAAAACCAAGCTGACTCTTGGAGCTAGGTTGTGCTGAGGACATTTTCTGTCTGCCTGGCATACACAGCACAGGAGGATCTGCAAGGGGAGCAGAGCTGCTGAGTTAGAGGAAGATCCTGGGCAGCAGATCTTCAGCTGCTCTGACTCCATGCCTAGCAGCGCTGCAGGTCGCTCTACCCAGCCATCGATCTTGCTTGTGGTGCTGGGTCCCCACACTTTGTCCCAGCTTCTTCCCTCCTCTCTTCCCTCCCTGCAGATTATCTGAGGGCTGGGGGTCAAGAGGGAAGGGATAGAAATACATAGAATAGAAATACATAGAATAAACCAGGTTGGAAGAGACCTTCAAGGTCATCGCGTCCAACCCATCAGCCAATCAACCAAGTGAGCCTCTGCTCACTTGCTCCCTGTGATAGGATAAGGATCAGTGGATCTAAGCTGCAGCACAGGAGGTTCCACCTCAACACAAGAGGGTTGGGGGTCAAGAGGGAAGGGACAGCCTCTGCTCACTTGCTCCCTGTGATAGGATAAGGATCAATGGATGTAAGCTGCAGCACAGGGGGTTCCACCTCAACACAAGAGGGTTGGGGGTCAAGAGGGAGGGCACAGCCTCTGCTCACTTGCTCCCTGTGATAGGATAAGGATCAGTGGATGTAAGCTGCAGCACAGGAGGTTCCACCTCAACACAAGAGGGTTGGGGGTCAAGAGGGAAGGGACAGCCTCTGCTCAGTTGCACTTTGTGATAGGACAAGGGGCAATGGTTATAAACTCCAGCACAGGAGGTTCCACCTCAACATCAGGAGGAACTTCCTCACTGTGAGGGTCCCAGAGCCCTGGAAGAGGCTGCCCAGAGAGGTTGTGGAGTCTCCTTCTCTGGAGACATTCAAGTTCTGTCTGGATGTGTTCCTGTGTGACCTGTGCTGGATTCCATGGTCCTGTTCTGGCAGAGGGGGTTGGACTTGATGATCTCCAGAGGTCCCTTCCAACCCCTGACATCCTCTGATCCTGTGATCCTGTGTGTGAAAACAAAACCAAAGCAAAGCAAAGCAAAACAAAACAAAATAAAGCAAAGCAAAGCAAAGCAAAGCAAAGCAAAGCAAAGCAAAGCAAAGCAAACCCAACCCAACCCAACCCAACCCAGAGGCCAGCAGTTCATTTCCAGAAGTCTCTTAAGCTATCATCAGAATTGATAGGAACTCAATAGACAATCAATCATAGCTATAAATTAGCAGGTGGCACATCTTCCAAGCAGCATGCCTTGAGAATCCATCCTGCCAAGGGCAGGGACACAGCCCCCAGCCCTTTCTTCCCTGAGCAGCTCCAAAGGAAGCTGGGTTGTGGTTAGGAGCAGTGGAGTGTGAATGACAGGCCTGTGGCAGCAAAGGGGGCAAAAGCCCTTGCATGCCTCAGCAGTGGTTGTCATCAGGACAGCTTCTTCCCCTGCTAGTTATAGAATCAGATGAAGCCATTGTAGAGCCCAGACACCAGACTTCCCCTTCATATGCAGCACTGTCTCTGAGGCTCCTGAAGCAGACCCCCCCTGGGCTCCTGGCTGGGCTGCTGGATGCAAGCTGTGAAAATATTGCTGTGTGAAAATATTGCTGTGCTGATGTTCTCCTTGGCTTTCCTGGCCCTTCTCCCTTGCCTCTCTTTATTCCTTACAAACTGGCAGCCACTTAAAGCAGCCAAGTAGCTGCTGTGCCAAGAGGCTGAGGAAACTCTTCCCTCCCAAGCCAGCTGTGCTGACACTGCTGACCTTGATTCCCAGGAACGGTTCAGCAGTGGCTCCAGAGACTGAGAGGGGATCTGAGAAATGGTTAGAAATAGCTGAGGGCTGGGGGACAAGAGGGAGGGGACAGCCTCTGCTCAGCTGCACCCTGGCATGGGACAAGGGGCAATGGATGGGAGGTACAGCACAGGAGGTTCCAGCTCAACACGAGGAGGAACTTCTTCACTGTGAGGGTCTCAGAGCACTGGAAGAGAAGACTGAGAGGGGACCCAACTCTCAGTCTGTCCTCACAGCAGAGCAGCCCCAGCCCTCTGCTCATCCTCATGGCCCTTCTCTGGACACCTTCCAGCACCTCCAGATCCTTCCTGGAATAGAGGATCCAGAATTGGACACAGAGCTCCAGGTGTGGTCTCAGCAGAGTGGAGCAGAGGGGCAGAATCCCCTCCCTGGCCCTGCTGGCCACACTTCTCTTGCTGCAGCCCAGGCTCTGCTTGGCTCCCTGCTGGCTCCTGTTGAGCTTCTCCTCCCCCAGCACCCCCAAGGCCTTTTCTCCAGGGCTGCTCTCCAGCCAGTCCCTGCCCAGCCTGTATCAGTGCCTGGGGTTGCCCTGACCCAGCTGCAGGACCTTGCACTTGGCCTTGTTGAACCTCATGAGGTTGCCTCCTTTCCCTGCAGTGCTTTGAAGGCATTAACTGCCCACATCAGCAGCAGCTGAAATTCAGCTCTATTTGACCTTTCATTCCCTAGCACATTTGGAACTGCATGACAAATGTGTAGTGCATCCTGCCCTGCAGATACCAGCTTATTTTTCTTTGCATCCTGTTGATAAAATGTCTGTTGTCTCATTTTAAGCCTCTGCTGCCCAGGGCCATGCATGGTGGGGGGAGATGTGGGGGGTGTAAAGTAGGGAGGAGAATGAGAGTGCAGTGTAGAAGAAAAAAGCTCTGAGATCAGTGTGGGAAGCCTTGGTGTTGATGCACAGAATCCTTTTGCAGCCCCAGTGTTTGCAGGCTGACCTTGTCTTAAGCCCTGCTGGGCAAAACACTGAATACTTAAAAGCAAATTGAGGCAGTTTGGGGTTTTTCTCATTGCTCTCATGCTGCTCTGGGGGAAGCTGTAGAAAGAGATGAGCTCCCAGACTAAAGAGTTGATAGTCTTCAATGAGCCATTCTGCAGGCAGCTTGGTGAAGCTAATAGACCTCTGCAAGGCAGTCAGGGCCTTGGGTGGATGGGATGGGCAGACCCCTTGGGATACCAGCACAGGGAGAAGAGAAGAGCTTAGGAACAGCCCCTGGTCCATATAATTTTCATCACAGGTGTGGTGTTGGAGAGGTGATGGCAAATGTCACCCAAAAGGAAAGAAAGGGGAAATGCTCCTGTAAAAGATAGATTTCCCTTCCCTTCCCTTCCCTTCCCTTCCCTTCCCTTCCCTTCCCTTCCCTTCCCTTCCCTTCCCTTCCCTTCCCTTCCCTTCCCTTCCCTTCCCTTCCCTTCCCTTCCCTTCCCTTCCCTTCCCTTCCCTTCCCTTCCCTTCCCTTCCCTTCCCTTCCCTTCCCTTCCCTTCCCTTCCCTTCCCTTCCCTTCCCTTCCCTTCCCTTCCCTTCCCTTCCCTTCCCTTCCCCTCCCTTCCCCTCCCCTGGGGGGCATGGAGCAAAACTCAAAGTGGGTCGATTCAGATTGGATGTCAGGAAGAAGTTCTTCACTGTAATAACAGAAACATTCAGGTGGGAAAAGACCCTCAGGATCCCCAAGTCCAACCAAGAACCTTAGTCTGCAAGGTAAAGGTGGTGAGATACTGGAATAAATTGCCCAGGGAGGTGGTGGCAGCCTCATGCCTGGAGGTTTTTCAGGCCAGGCTGGATGTGGCTGTGAGCAAGCTGCTGTAGTGTGAGGTGTCCCTGCACAGGGCAGGGGGGTTGGAACAGAATGATCCTTGAGGTCCCTGACAATTCTGTGATGCTGTGATGCTACTTTAGGGCAAAAATGCCACCTGGCCATCTGGCTTTGGTGTTGCCTGTGTGCCCATCCTTCTGTGAAGGTGCCTGTGGAATGCCTCTGTCTTCTGCTTCTGCCTTTGCCTCTTCCAAGAGGCTGCTTGCACCAGTGGCACATCAGAGGGCTGCTGGGACAGGGAGTGCTGAGCACTCAGCTGTCAAGGGCATTGATCTTTCTGCTGAGCCTGAGCCAATTGAATTAGCTGGGTATTTTCCATCCCTCCTCATCCTGCAGGTGGGCAGCACTGATGCTGCCTGCAGCCTCCCTTAATGGAGCTAATCATTGCGTGCAAGGGAATGGTACAGCTCTGCTGCCAGCCTCTGAGCTAAGGGGGAGCAGTCACTTGCCATTGAGCTGCTATCACAACCCTCTGAAACCTAACAGCAGGAGGTTGAACACATCCCAGTGCCAGGTTCTGCACATTGGCCACAGCAACCCCAGGCAGTGCTACAGGCTGGGGGCAGAGTGGCTGAGAGCAGCCAGGCAGAGAGGGATCTGGGGGTGCTGGTTGATGGTAGGCTGAACATGAGCCTGCAGTGTGCCCAGGCAGCCAGGAGGTCCAGTGGCATCCTGGCCTGAATCAGGAACAGTGTGGCCAGCAGGAGCAGGGAGGTCATTGTGCCCCTGTACACTGCACTGGTTAGGCCACACCTTGAGTCCTGTGTCCAGTTCTGGGCCCCTCAGTTTAGGAAGGAGGTTGACTTGCTGGAAGGTGTCCAGAGAAGGGCAAGAAAGTTGGTGAGGGGTCTGGAGCACAGCCCTGTGAGGAGAGACTGAGGGAGCTGGGGTTGCTTAACCTGGAGAGGAGGAGACTCAGGGGAGACCTTCTTGCTCTCTACAACTACCTGAAGGGAGGTTGTAGCCAGGCAGAGGTTGTTCTCTTCTCCCAGGCAACCAGCACCAGAACAAGAGGACACAGTCTCAGGCTGCACCAGGAGAGGTTTAGGCTGCAGGTTAGGAGGAAGTTCTACACAGAGAGAGTGATTGCCCTTTGGGATGGGCTGCCTGAGGAGGTGGTGGAGTCACCATCACTGGAGGTGTTCAGGAGGAGACTTGATAGGGTGCTTGGTGCCATGGGTTAGTTGATTAGGTGGTGTTGGATGATAGGTTGGACACCATGATCTTGAAGGTCTCTTCCAACCTGGTTTATTCTATTCTGCTGACTGCAGAGGGGCTTGGGCTGGATGAGCTTTGGAGGTCACTTCCAACCCAGACCATTCTGTGATTCTCTGATTCTGTGACTCTCTGACTCTATGATTCTGTGATTATGATTCTATGACTCTATGATTCTCTGATTCTGAGATTCTGATTCTCTGATTCTGTGATTCTGACTCTCTGACTCTCTGATTCTCTGACTCTTGACTCTATGATTCTCTGACTCTATGACTCTATGATTCTGTGATTCTGATTCTCTGATTCTCTGATTCTGTGACTCTGATTCTCTGATTCTGGTGTTGAGTTCATGCTGCATTCACTGCACAGAGACTAACCTGAGTGTGCATTCCTCTGTTTCTCTCCAGGAACTGAGAGCTGCCCTTGTTTAACAGCCAGCCACAGCATCCCTATCATCTGCTTAAACAGGTACGACCTTTTCACTTGCCATCATAGTTTCATGAGGATGCAGCTTCCACAAACCAAGGAGGCCTGAGAAAAGAACAAAAAGAGAACTCCTTTAGTGTCTGGATCACTTCATACTGCTGGGGTTGGTTCCCCCTTTTGTTAATCTCCTTGGGGTTTATTTTGAAGGCCTAATGCTGTCTGAGCCACCATGCACATAGCCAGTGCAGCACTCGTTTGGCTTAGCAGGAACCTCCTTACAGGTCTGGGTGGGAAGGTCCTAAGGTGATGCTGCTGGAAAGACACAGCAGCTGAGAGGGGTGAGGGTGTTGCTGCCTGCTGCTCTGGTTTGGCTGCAGCGAGTCACCACTGCTGGGCCACCACTAAACCGTGGCCCTCAGCAGCACAGGTCTTCCAGGGGCAGCCAGGAAGTATCAAGATGGCATTCAACACATCCAAGTGCCAGGGGCTGCACTTTGGCCACAGCAACAGAGCTACAGGCTGGGGGCAGAGTGGCTGGAGAGCTGCCAAACAGAGAGGGACCTAGGGGTACTGGTTGATAGCAGCTGAACACGAGCCAGCAGTGTGCCCAGGTGGCCAAGTAGCCCAGTGGCATCCTGGCCTGCATCAGGAATAGTGTGGCCAGCAGGAGCAGGGAAGTCATTGTGCCCTGTGCTCAGCACTGGTCAGGCCACACCTTGAGTCCTGTGTCCAGTTCTGGGCTCATCAGTTCAAGAAGGACATTGAGAGACTTGAAGGTGTCCAGAGAAGGGCAACAAAGCTGGGGAGGGGTCTGGAGCACAGCCCTGTGAGGAGAGGCTGAGGGAGCTGGGGTTGCTTAGCCTGGAGAAGAGGAGGCTCAGGGGAGACCTCATTGCTCTCTACAACTCCCTGAAGGGAGGTTGTAGCCAGGTGGGGGTTGGTCTCTTCTCCCAGGCAAGCAGCACCAGAACAAGAGGACACAGTCTCAAGCTGTGCCAGGGGAAGTTTAGGCTGGAGGTTAGGAAGAAGTTCTTCCCAGCAAGAGAGATTGGCCATTGGGATGTGCTGCCCAGGGAGGTGGTGGAGTCCCCATCCCTGGAGGTGTTCAAGAGGGGATTGGATGTGGCACTTGGTGCCATGGTTTAGTCATGAGGTGCTGGGTGCCAGGTTGGACTTGATGATCCTCAAGGTCTCTTCCAACCTTAGTTATACTGTGAGACTGTGAGACTGTGCAGGGTGAGTGCCCAGAGGCTGGAGCCAGGCTCTGCTGGGGGATGCCCAATGCCAGCACCAGGGGCAGTGGTGGAAGCTGAGGCAGAGGAAGTGCCATGGAAACAGGAGGAAGAATTTTTTCCCCTGTGAGGGTGACAGAGGCCTGGAGCAGGCTGCCCAGGGGGGTTGTGGAGTCTCCCTCTCTGGAGATCTTCCAACCCCACCTGGATGTGTTCCTGTGTGACCTGCTCTAGGTGATGCTGCTCTGGCAGGGAGTCTGGAGTGGCTGAGCTTTGGAGGTCCCTTCCAGCCCCTAACACTCTGTGATTCTGGGTTTAGGTTTCGTTGGTGTTGTTGCACTGAGTGCCAGCCCCTCCTTTTGGAAAGCCTGGGACAAGCAGCCCAGCAGCTTGGGAAGGAGCATTCACCTTCTGCATGGAGAGCTGGGGGAGGACAGAAGCTGCCCCAGCATTTTCTCACGTCAGGGGGAGGGAGCACAGGCAGCGACCCAGCAGGGCTGCAGGCTGGCTCCCAGCCAGTGTCTGCCAGGGTGAAGGGCAGCAGAAGGCTGCTTTACAGTGATCCTTCATGCTTGAGGAATTTTTCCCATGGCCCCAGAGTACCCTTGCAGCAGCATGCAAGTAGTAAATGAAGGATTAAATTAGCCTCCTCGACTTAAAGTGCTGGGCAGTGTTACTGCACCCACCACTGCCTCGTGGGGAAGATTCCACTGATGATGAAGTTAACACTCCAGACAACAAACTGTGTCAGTCTTAAACTGCCTCTGCAGGTCCCTTCTTTAACTGACAGCCCTGAACTATTGCTCTTGAAATAAAAGAGTACAGCTGGGGAGTGCCCCCTGGCTTCTTAGAATCACAGAGCTGTCAGGGTTGGAAGGGACCTCAAGGATCAGCCAGCTCCAACCCCCTGCCATGCCCAGGGACACCTCACACTACAGCAGCTTGCTCACAGCCACATCCAGCCTGGCCTGAAAAACCTCCAGGGATGAGGCTGCCACCACCTCCCTGGGCAACCTCTGCCAGGCTCTCACCACCCTCATGGGGAACAACTTCTTCCTAACAGCCAATCTCAATCTCCCCACTTCTAGTTTTGCTCCATTCCCCCCAGTCCTATCACTCCCTGACACCCTCAAAAGTCCCTCCCCAGCTTTCCTGTAGCCCCCTTCAGATACTGAAAGGCCACAAGAAGGTCCTCTCCAGCCCCTGACATTCTCTGATTCTGTGATGCAATCCTCCTTCATCCTCTTAGAAACAGTCCTGTGCCAACTGGAAGGCTGCTCAGCAGTCTCACCTGCAGGGAGCCTCTCACTTTGAGCTCAAACTTATCACTAGCCACAGTGTCCTTGTCCCAAACTAGCCTTTGGGTTTTCCTCCTTTGTGTTAGAATAGAATAGAATAGAATAGAATAGAATAGAATAGAATAGAATAGAATAGAATAGAATAGAATAGAATAGAATAGAGTAGGGTAGGGTAGGGTAGGATAGGATAGGATAGGATAGGATAGGATAGAATGGAATAGAGTAGAGTAGAAAAGAATAGAGTAGAATAGGATAGAATAGAGCAGGATAAAATAGAATAGAGCAGAATAGAATAGAATAGAGCAGAATAGAATAGAGCAGAATAGAATAGAATAGAATAGAATAGAATAGAATAGAATAGAATAGAATAGAATAGAATAGAATAGAATAGAATAGAATGAACCAGGTTGGAAAAGACCTCAGAGATCATCCAGTCCAACCTATCACCCAACACCATCTCATCAACTAAGCCATGGCACCAAGCACCCCAGCCAGGCTCTTAGGAATGCCCTATGGGATCACAGACTCACAGAATGTTTATCCCTTGGCATCAATCTGCCTTGTTCCTCCTTTGAGATGAGGGCTGTCATGGATTTTGTGATCCAGACATCTCTGACCTCCTGTCATCTGATTATCCTGGTAGCCATTGCTTGAGTCACAGAATGTTAGGGGCTGGAAGGGACCTCCAGAGATCATCCAGTCCAAGCCCCCCTGCCAGAGCAGCATCACCTAGAGCAGGTCACACAGGGACACATCCAGGTGGGGTTGGAATACCTCCAGGGAGGGAGACTCCACAACCCCCCTGGGCAGCCTGCTGCAGGGCTCTGTCACCCTCACAGAGCAAAAAACTCTTCCTCCTGTTTCCATGGCACTTCCTCTGCCTCAGCTTCCACCACTGCCCCTGGTGCTGGCATTGGGCATCCCCCAGCAGAGCCTGGCTCCAGCCTCTGGGCACTGCCCCTGCACAGCTTTAGCAACAGCACTGAGGCCACCTCTCAGGCTCCTCCTCTCCAAGCTCCCTCAGCTCCCTCAGGTTCTCCCCATGAGGAAGATGTTCCACTGCCTGCCTTCATCATCCTTGTTGCTCTGCACCATCTCCTGTTTCAAAACACCTGTTCTGTACACAGCCCACAGAGGCAGAACACTGTGTGGTGTTTATCAGCTATCAGAGGTAGCATTTGCTTCATTTTGAAAGGATTCAGGTGTGCTTGTTGATGGTGTTAGTAATAATCCTACCTGTCAGGCTGAGTCACCAGTAGATGCTAAAAACTTTTTACAGCCAAGCAGCAAAGTTGTTCAGGCAGGAACTGGCAGGCAGGGGTTGCAGGAGGTTTTGCTAATCATCTCCTCAACTTCTTGGATGCAAGAGGTGGCCAAGAAGGCCAATGGCGTCCTGGCCTGCATCAGGAACAGTGTGGCCAGCAGGAGCAGGGAGGTCATTGTGCCCTGTGCTCAGCACTGGTTAGGCCACACCTGGAGTCCTGTGTCCAGTTCTGGGCTTCTCAGTTTAGGAAAGATGTTGAGCTGCTGGAAGGTGTCCAGAGAAGGGCAACAAAGCTGGGGAGGGGTCTGGAGCACAGCCCTGTGAGGAGAGGCTGAGGGAGCTGGGGTTGCTTAGCCTGGAGAAGAGGAGGCTCAGGGGAGACCTTCTTGCTCTCTCCAACTCCCTGAAGGGAGGTTGTAACCAGGTGGGGGTTGGTCTCTTCTCCCAGGCAAGCAGCACCAGAACAAGAGGCCACAGTCTCAAGCTGTGCCAGGAGAGGTTTAGGCTGGAGGTGAGGAGAAAGTTCTTCCCAGCAAGAGAGATTGGCCATTGGGATGTGCTGCCCAGGGAGGTGGTGGAGTCCCCAAGCCTGGATGTGTTGCAAGGTGGTTTGGATGTGGTGCTTGGGGCTCTGGTTTAGGGATGAACCTTGTAGAGTAGGGTTCTGGGCTGGGACTTGGTGATGCTGAGACTCTTTTCCAAGCTCATTGTTTCTGTGATTCTGAAAGGCCTGACCATTGCAAGCCCAGTGCTGGGGCACCTGAGGCTGGGAGCTGAGGCTGAGTTATGTGTATTGAAGCAGTTGTGTTAGTAAACATGCTTTGGAAGGAGAGAGTGGGAGTAATAGGAGTGGTGGGGAGCTGGAGAGGCACAGATTCATTTGTGTTGAGCAGCAAAGCTTGGGAGAACAACAGATGCTTGACTCATGATGTTCTTTCCAGCACAGTTGATGAAAGAAAACTCTCTTCAGAATCGTGACCAAAAACTACTCCAGTTGTCATCCTTCAGATGAGTCATTGCTCTCCTCTTCTTCATGCCTCTGAGACTTTGGTCCCTTCTGAAGCAGGAAGAGAGAATTCAGTCCAGGCTCTGGCCAGGAGACCTTGGGCAGCTGGGATAGTTAGGTTGGGAGAGGATAGTCTATGCCAGACAATTCATGTGCAAGTGAGATCCTGGGGTGAAAACGGAGAGCCTGGCATCACAGACACAGTTTGTTGTCTTCATTCTTTTCCAGAGCATCCTGGAATTCTCAGCCAGAAGGCATCAGGACAGGCTGGATGTTAGGAAAAACTTCTATACAGAGAGAGTGATTGCCCATTGGAATGGGCTGCCTGGGGAGGTGGTGGAGTCACCATCACTGAAGGTGTGCAGGAGGAGACTTGATGGGGTGCTTGGTGCCATGGGTTAGTTGTTTAGGTGGTGTTGGATTGGTTGAGGGGTTGGACACGATGATCTTGAAGGTCTCTTCCAACCAGGTTTATTCTGTTCTATTCTATGTATTCTATGTTTCTTAGGAAGCCATGAAGTTGTTGGTTGTTCTGCCTCTTGCCATGTCTGGGTGGGGTGTTTGCTGTAGATCACAGGAGCAGAGGATGTTAGGGATTGGAAGGGACCTCATCGAGTCCAACCCCCTGCCAGAGCAGGAGCAGAGAATCCAGCACAGGGCACACAGGAACACATCCAGACAGGGACTGAAAGGCTCCAGAGAAGGAGACTCCACAACCTCCCTGGGCAGACTGCTCCAGGGCTCTGGGAGCCTCACAGTGAAGAGGTTCCTCCTCATGTTGAGGTGGAACCTCCTGTCCTGTGCTGTAGTTTTCATCCATTGCCCCTTGTTGTATCCCAGAGCACAAGTGAGCAGAGCCTGTCCCTTCCTTCCTGCCTCAGGTATTGATAGACATTGATCAGATCCCCTCTCAGTCTTCTGTTCTCCAGACTAAACAGCCCCAGGGCTCTCAGCCTCTCCTCACCAGGCAGGGCTCCAGTCCTTTCAGCATCCTTGTAGCCCTCCAAAGACTCTCTCCAGCAGATCCTTGTTCCTCCTGAACTGGGGAGCCCAGAGCTGGATGCAATATTCCAGGTGAGGTCTCAGCAGGGCAGAGTAGAGGGGGAGGAGACCCTCCCTGGCTCTGCTGGACACACTCCTCTCAATGCACCCCAGGATCCCCTTGGCCTTCTTGCCCCCCAGGGCACATTGCTGTATCATGCAGAACTTGTCCACCAGCACTCCCAGCTCCTTCTCCACAGGGCTGCTCTCCAGCAGATCCCCTCCCAACCTGTCCTGCTGCAGTTTTTTCTTCCTCCCCAGCTGCAGGACTCTGCACTTCTCCTTGTTGAACCTCATCAGGTTCCTCTCTGCCCAGCTCTCAGTCTGTCCAAGCATCTGAATGGCCTCACAGCTTTCAGGTGTCTCAGCCAAGCCTCCCAGTTTGGTATCATCACCAAACCTGCTGAGCAGGCTCTGTCTGTCTGTCCCCTCATCAATGTCATTGATGAAGGTGTTGAACAGTACTGGACCCAGCTCTGATCCCTGGGGGACTCCATTAGCACTTTGCTCAGTAGTCCTTTCTCAGCAGTGAATTGATGATGTTATTTGTAGCTATGCAGGGAAGATTTTTCTGCAGCATAGAATCATTGTCAGGGTTGGAAGGGACCTCAAGGATCATCCAGCTCCAACCTCCCCTGCCATGGGGGACTGAGTGCTTACTCTCAGTCACAGCTCCCTGGGCTCCTTGGTTTAGTTATGACTCGTGCAAAACAAAATAACAACCTTCTGCTTGCTCATGCCATGAGCCCTGCACCAGTTTTGCTGCTCAGAAGGGGGAGAAGGCAGAAGGATTGTATTTGTGTTTGATGAGTGCAATGAAAGCAGAGTCAGACACAGCAGGATCAAGGCTGGCTCGCTGCTGGCACGCCTGGGCGCCGGGCACGGCGTGTGGCAGCTCTGGCTGTGATTCCTGCTGATGCTCCCTGATTCACCTCCCCAGCTGCCATCATGCGAGCAACCAAGTGGCTAATCTGCATGAGATCACTGCTGTGCTCACACAGAAGGGTATGGCCAGACCCCCAAGAGTCAAACCTGCAGGGATGGGTGCAGGTATAACGGTGAGGCAGCACTCTGGTGAGACCAGGGTTGTCCCTGGAGTGAGGAGCTCAGACTCCTTGGCTCATGCTGGGAAATGGGAGAGAGAATCATAGCAGCATAAAAGGGTCTGGGTTGGTGGGAAGGGGCCTCCTAAAGGTCATCCAGTCCAAATCCATCTGCAGTCAGCAGGGACATCCCCAACTAGATCAGGTTGCCCACAGCCCTCTCCAGCCTCACCTTGAATAGCTCCAGGGATGGAGCCTCAACCACCTCCCTGGGCAACCTGTGCCAGTGTTCCACCACCCTCATGGTGCAGAACTTCTTCCTCACATCCAATCTCAATCTGCTCTGCTCTACTTTGAAGCCATTGCCCCTGGTCCCTGTCCCTGCAGGCCTTTGCAAACAGTCTCTCTGCAGCCTTCTTGGAGCCCTCTTCAGGTCCTGGCAGGTTGCTCTTAGGTCTCCCTGGAGCCTTGTCCAGGCTGAACACCCCCAGCTCCCTCAGCCTGTCCTCAGAGCAGAGCTGCTCCAACCCCCTGAGCATTTTCATGGCCTCCTCTGGACCCTCTCCATCAGGTCCATGTCCTTCCTGTGCTGAGGGCTCCAGACCTGCACACAGCACTGCAGGGGAGGTCTCAGCAGAGGAAAGGGGCAAAATTTCCACCTTCAAACCACAACTGTAGTATTTTCTCAGCGACTTTCAGTGTCCTCTCTGCAGTGACCTCACTGTAGTTTAACCAGCAGCTGTTTCCTCCTCTGCCTGTGTTTGCTTTTACACTTAATTTGGGCAGAAGGAGCATGTGCTTGGGCTGCATGGGGGCTCCACAGGTACTGAGCAGATCACCAGGACACTGCCAAACATAAGGAATAAGGGCTGAGCTCCTCTCCTAGCATTTCACTTCATAGAGACATTAATATCTTCTCTCTCCTCTCAGCCCTCTGTGGGTGTGCTAAGGTGGTAGGTAGGAACTGAGGTATCTTCTGTCAGAGAGGATAGGACTTGGCTGGTGGGATTCACAGCTAGGGATGTGGCCAGACACAGCAGGCAGGCAGGGAGAGGAAACCAGAGCACAAACACAGCGAGGGAATTAGGGAGCAAGCAGTGTTGGATTGCTTCTACATTCACACATCTGCAGCCAATTTAACCAGCAGAAATGAGCAGGGGCTTGACCAGGGTGGTTTAATGGCAGAGAGACCTGGGATGTGGCTGTGGAGTCAGGCTGGTGTCAATGACTTGCTACATACCTTGTGATAGATAGAGAATCACAGAACATTAGAGGCTGGAAGGGACCTCCAGAGATCAGCCAGTCCAAGCCCCCTGCAGAGCAGCAGCACCCAGGGTAGGCTGCACAGAAATGCATCCAGGTGGGGTTGGAAAGGCTCCAGAGAAGGAGACTCCACAACCTCTCTGGGCAGCCTGCAGACCTGCAGGCCTCTGTCACCCTCACTGCAAAGAAGTTTCTCCTCATCTTGAGCTGAAACCTTCTCTGGTCAAGTTTGTCTCCATTGGACCTTAGCTTATTGCTGTGCAGCACCCACAAGAGCTTGGCCCTCTCCACTTGTCCCCCAGCCCTCAGCTATTGAGAGACACTGATCAGATCCCCTCTCAGCCTTCTCTTCTCCAGACTCAACAGCCCCAGGGCTCTCAGTCTCTCTTCACAGGGCAGATGCTCAAGTCCCCTAAGCATCCTCCTGGCTCTCCCTTGGACTCTCTCCATCAGGTCTCTGTCTCTCTTGACCTGGGGAGCCCCAAACTGGACACAGGATTGCAGCTGTGGTCTCAGCAGGGCAGAGCAGAGGGGGAGCAGACCCTCCCTAGCCCTGCTGGCCACACTTTTCTTGCTGCACCCCAGGCTCCCCTTGACCCTCTTAGCCACCAGGGCACATTGCTGTCCCATGCAGAACTTGCTGTCCATCAGCACTCCAAGGTCTTTCTCCATGGTGCTGCTGTCCAGCAGGGCAACCTATAACCTGCCCTGGTGCCTGCTGTTGTTCCTCCCCAGATGCAGGATCCTGCACTTGTCCTTGTAGAACTCCCTGAGGTTCACCTGCAGCCAGCTCTCAGCCTGCCCAGCTCTGCTTGGATGGCCTCAAGGGATTTTCTTCAATGGATCCTGGCACTCTGCTGTGTCATTTTTAATTGCTACCAAAGGCAGTCCTTGTAAAAGGTATTTTTGGAAGTGAGCATCCATCAGAAGCAGAAATGCAGGAAGCTTTATATAGAACCCAGGAGGAAAGAGAAGAGAAATGTTGTGAAGATGGTGCAAAAGAATTCAGTCATTTAGAGACAAGCAGCAGCCCTGCAGAGTTGAACTAAGAATCTGCATTCCTGTTTGTTTTTTGTGCTCACATCAGCAGCAGAGGCTCTTCAGCATGGTGTGTGGGCTGCAACCTTCAGCAAGAGACTTCACACACATATTTTAATCACTGTGGCTGGGCAGATCACAGAGAGTTTGAAGAGATCAGGGTTCCCCTTCAGCAGCACTGAGGAGCTGTGCTGAGCTTCTCTGTGCCTTCTTGCTGCAGGCCTGGATGATAGAGTAGAATAGAATAGAATGAACCAGGTTGGAAAAGACCTCAGGGATCATCAAGACCAACCTGTCACCCAACACCATCTGATCAACTAACCCATGGCACCAAGCACCCCATCCAGTCTCCTCCTAAACACCTCCAGGGATGGTGAGTCCACCACCTCCCTGGGCAGCACATTCCAATGGCCAATCTCTCTTGCTGGGAAGAACTTCTTCCTAACCTCCAGCCTAAACCTCCCCTGGCACAGCTGAGACTGTGTCCTCTTGTTCTGGTGCTGCTTGCCTGGGAGAAGAGACCAACCCCCACCTGGCTACAACCTCCCTTCAGGTAGTTGTAGAGAGCAATGAGGTCTCCCCTGAGCCTCCTCTTCTCCAGGCTAAACAGCCTCAGCTCCCTCAGCCTCTCCTCATAGGGCTGTGCTCAGGGCCTCTCCCCAGCCTCATTTTAGGTGGCTCCCAAGTAGGTTGTGCTGCTGATTGTCTGCCTTGAAGTGGCTACAGGCTTGGGGTGCCAGCCCTGCAGCCTGGCTCCAGGTCAGACTGTAGGAATCTGGTCTCTGTAAGCCAGCAAGGCAAAGGTGGTGATGGGACTGTAAAATTAAGAAGACAGAGAAGCAGCCTAGATGACAGGGTGCTGCCACTGGGATGTCCTGAAACAGCAACACATAATCTGTCTGAATGTGTAAAGGCAGCACATGGATGGAACCAGAGTGTTTCAGAGCTTTGATTTGTCTCAGCACCAAAAATGACAGGACCAGGGGCAATAGCTTCAAAGTAGAGCAGAGCAGATTTAGATTGGATGTGAGGAAGAAGTTCTGCAGCATGAGGGTGGTGGAACACTGGAAGAGGTTGCCCAGGGAGGTGGTTGAGGCTCCATCCCTGGAGCTATTCAAGGTGAGGCTGGAGAGGGCTGTGGGTGACCTGATCTAGTTGGGGATGTCCCTGCTGACTGCAGAGGGGGTTGGACTGGATGAGCTTTGGAGGTCCCTTCCAACCCAGCCCATTCTGTGGTTCTATGAAAAGCAGATGCTTGTCCTGAGTGGCTGCTGAGGTTGCCCTTCCTTGTGTATATGCAGCACACCTGCAGCACAGAAGGCCAGTGGCAGCCTGGGCTGCAGCAAAAGCACTGTGGCCAGAGATGGAAAAAGGGAATCCTGCCTCTCTGCTCTGCTGAGACCTCCCCTGCAGTGCTGTGTGCAGGTCTGGAGCCCTCAGCACAGGAAGGACATGGACCTGATGGAGAGGGTCCAGAGGAGGCCATGGGAATAATCAGGGGGTTGGAGCAGCTCTGCTCCAAGGACAGGCTGAGGGAGCTGGGGGTGTTCAGCCTGCAGAAGAGAAGGCTCCAGGCAGACCTAAGAGCAACCTGCCAGGACCTGAAGGGGGCTACAAGAAGGCTGCAGAGAGACTGTTTGCAAAGGCCTGCAGGGACAGGACCAGGGGCAATGGCTTCAAAGCAGAGCAGAGCAGATTGAGATTGGGTGTGAGGAATAGGTTCTTTGATATGAGGGTGGTGGAACACTGGAAGGGGTTTCCCAGGGAGATGGTTGAGGTCCCATCCCTGGAGATATTCAAGGTGAGGGAAGCTGCTCTAGTTGAGGATGTCCCTGCATTCTCCATGGGTGCTGGATGAGATGGACCTTTAGAGGTCCCTTCCACCTCAGTGCCTTCTGTGCCTCTCTGTAGCTCCTTTTCCAGCTTTCAAAGCAGGCCTTGTAACAGGGTGCAGAACATGTCTGTGTGCTTCCTCCTCCTCTGATGGAATCCTGGGGCATCATCCTTGCCTGACAACCACACCAACAGCTACAGCTGTTGGATTTCCCCCTACCACACACACACACAGAGAGAGAGAATCAAGCATTCAGTATAATTTATCTGCCTGGGCATCTCTGCTGCCTCTTACTGCAACAGCAGGTTGTGAAGCCTAGGAAAATGCTGCAATGCAGCAAGTCTCCTACCGCTGATCAAAAGTAGATGGTTGTTGTTGTTGTTTTGGTCCTGGTGGTTGTTTGGTTTGTTGGTTTCCAACCTCCCCCCTCCCCCCTTCTGCAAGTTTGTGGGTGGCATTTCAATCGAGTTCTCATGGTAAGGAACGTGATCTAAACTCACTGAAGCCTACAGAATTAGGATTTATTTCATTTCCCCCCCCTTTTTTTCCCCCTCCCTTTGCCTTTCCCTGCGTGTGCTTGATGTGGGTGTGCAGCCCTTACAACCGCAGCGATGCCGCCGGTGTCGGCGCTCCTGCTGCAGAGCCGGCCGGGGGAAGGCAGCAGGGGCAGGGGGGCGTTGCTGAGCGCCGAGGCTCTTCGGCAGCCCTTCGGCAGCCCTTCGGCCGCCCCGTTGCTGTCTCCTCGGGAAGGAGGGCTGCCGGGCGAGCCGCCTGCGGCAGCTGCTCCTCACCTCGCTGGATCGCGGTTCGATGCCTTCCGGCGCCACGGCTACAGCACGCCGCTAATTCCCGGCCGAGGCGGCGGCGAAGTGGCAGAGGTGAGGAAGGGGAGACAGCCGCCCGAGCAGCCAGGAAAATGCCCGTGGTAGGGTAGGGTAGGGAAAGGTAGAGTAGGGAAGGGTAGGATGGGGTAGGATAGGGTAGGGTAGGGTAGGGTAGGGTAGGGTAGGGTAGGGTAGGGTAGGGTAGGGTAGGATAGGATAGGATAGGGTAGGGTAGGGTAGGATAGGGTAGGATAGGATAGGGTAGGGTAGGATAGGGTAGGATAGGGTAGGATAGGATAGGATAGGGTAGGGTAGGGTAGGATAGGGTAGGATAGGGTAGGATAGGATAGGATAGGGTAGGGTAGGGTAGGATAGGGTAGGAGAGGATAGGATAGAGTAGAATAGAATAGAATGGAATAGAGTAGGACAGGACAGGATAGAATAGAATAGAATAGAGTAGAACAGAATGGAATGGAATGGAATGGAATGGAATGGAATGGAATGGAATGGAATGGAATGGAATGGAATGGAATGGAATGGAATAGAGTAGGCTAGGATAGGGTAGGGTAGGATAGGATAGGATAGGATAGAATGGAATAGAGTAGGATAGAATAGAGTAGAGTAGAGTAGAGTAGAATAGAATAGAATAGATAGGATAGGGTAGGGTAGAATAGAATGGAATAGAATGGAATAGAATGGAATAGATAGGATAGGATAGGATAGGATAGAATGGAATAGAGTAGAAAACAATAGAGTAGAAAACAACAGAGTAGAATAGGATAGAGTAGAATAGGATAGAATAGAGCAGGACAAAATAGAACAGATTAGAGCAGAATGGAATAGAATAGAATAGAATAGAATAGAATAGAATAGAATAGAATAGAATAGAATAGAATAGAATAGAATAGAATTGAATTGAATTGAATTGAATTGAATAGAATGAATCAGGTTGGAAAAGACCTCAGAGATCATCCAGTCCAACCTATCACCCAACACCATCTCATCAACTAAGCCATGGCACCAAGCACCCCAGCCAGGCTCTTAGGAATGCCCTATGGGATCACAGACTCACAGAATGTTTATCCCTTGGCATCAATCTGCCTTTTTCCTCCCTCACAGTGGAATTCTTCCTCCTGTTTCCATGGCACTTCCTCTGCCTCAGCTTCCACCACTGCCCCTGGTGCTGGCATTGGGCATCCCCCAGCAGAGCCTGGCTGCAGCCTCTGGGCACTCACCCTGCACATCTTTATCAACAGCACTGAGGCCACCTCTCAGGCTCCTCCTCTCCAAGCTCCCTCAGCTCCCTCAGGCTCTCCTCATGAGTTTCAGTGACTTTTACCTATTTTTAAAGCATTATCTTAAGTATATGTTGTGGGGGGGTGTGTCTTTTTTTACCCCAGCCTGCCTACAGGAGATGAACAGCGTAGGAGGTTAACACTGACACCCAAAAAAGTCCTTGCCTTGCTTACATGCAGAAGAACTACAACCTTCTGTCAGGAACTGTGTGTCAGGGATGAGTCATGCATGTTGGGGCTCATGGACATGCTTGGCTCTGTCAGCAAGACCAAGCCCACACCTTCAGACAAGTGTTGCAAGTAGGACCTACAGAAATCCCAGGGCTGCCTGCAAGGCAGAATGCTGCAGGTAGGGGTTGGGGAAGGAGAGAACCATCTCAGCTATGGCAAAAGGTCTCCTCCTCTCCCTGGTTTTCCACATAGATACTCACTGGACTGCTCTGCTCTTCCTTCTCCTCAGCAACATAGAATCACAGAATGGCTTAGGCTGGAAGAGACACAATACAGAATACAGAATTAACCAGGTTGGAAAAGACCTTGAGATCATCCAGTCCAACCTATCACCCAACACCATCCAACCAACTCACCCATGGCACTGAGTGCCTCATCCAGGCTGGTTTTAAACACTGCCAGGGATGGTGACTCCACCACTGCCCTGGGCAGCACATCCCAATGGTCAATCTCTCTGTCTGGGAAGAATATCAACCATCACAAACATCCAACCTAAACCTCCCCTGGTGCAGCTTGAGACTGTGTCCTTTTCTTCTGTCACTGCTTGCCTGGGAGAAGAGACCAACTCCCACCTGGCTACAGCCTCCCTTCAGGGAGTTGCAGAGAGCAATGAGGTCTCCCCTGAGCCTCCTCCTCTCCAGGCTAAGCAACCCCAGCTCCCTCAGCCTCTCCTCACAGGGCTGTGCTCCAGACCCCTCCCCAGCCTTGTTGCCCTTCTCTGGACAAGTTCCAGCATCTCAACCTCTTTCTTAAACTGAGGGGCCCAAAACTGGACACAGGACTGACCTTAGAGCTCACCTAATCCAACCCCCAGGCTGAGGGAGCTGGGGGTGTTCAGCCTGGAGAAGAGAAGGCTCCAGGCAGACCTAAGAGCAACCTGCCAGGACCTGAAGGGGGCTCCAAGAAGGCTGCAGAGAGACTGTTTGCAGAGGCCTGCAGGGACAGGACCAGGGGTAATGGCTTCAAAGTAGAGCAGAGCAGATTGAGATTGGATGTGAGGAAGAAGTTCTGCACCATGAGGGTGGTGGAACACTGGAACAGGTTGCCCAGGGAGGTGGTTGAGGCTCCATCCCTGGAGCTATTCAAGGTGAGGCTGGAGAGGGCTGTGGGCAACCTGATCCAGGTGGGGATGTCCCTGCTGAGTGCAGGGGGGTTGGACTGGATGAGCTTTGGAGGTCCCTTCTGGACTGGACCATGCTGTGACTCTACAGCACAGGGCTTTGCTGATGTCCCAGTTTTCTTGATCTTCCATCTCCCTTGTTCAGCAGTTGCTGAAATGGTGAAATGAATGTTAGGAATTAAGCTGGGATTTCTTTGTTATTAGTGCTTTTTTAATCTGGATTTTGTAGAAGGCTTGGAGTGAGAAGTGTCCTAATGCCCTGTCATTAGAAAACTTTTTTGCTGACCATTTTCCATCCAGAAGTGGTCTGAGAAGACTGAATACTGCACTGATCCACTCAAGAATTAACTCCTTCTGTACCTTTCCTGCCACAAAAGATTGCCCTGGCCTGATCTGCAGCATGTTGCACAGGAATATCATAGAATGGCAGTGGTTGGAAGGGACCTCTGGAGATCATCCAGTCCAACCCCCCTGCCAGAGCAGGGTCACCTAGGGCAGGTCACACAGGAATGAATCCAGGTGGGTTGTAAACCTCTCCAGGGAGGGAAACTCCTCTGGGCAGCCTCTTCCAGTGCTCTGTGAGCCTCACAGTGAAGAAGTTCCTCCTCATGTTGAGCTGGAACCTCCTGTGCTGGAGTTTCAATCCATTGCCCTTTGTCCTATCACAGGATGCAACTGAGCAGAGCCTGCCCTGTCCCTTCCTTCCTGACCCCCAGCCCTCTGACAGACATTGATCAGATCCCCTCTCAGCCTTCTCCTCTCCACACCAAACAGCCCCAAGGCTCTCACCCTCTCGACACCAGGCAGTGCTCCAGCCCCTTCAGCATCCTTGGAGCCCTCCAGGGATTCTGAACAGGTAAACTGGGGACAGAAAGCAGTAAAATGTCAAGAGGCAAAGGGAGAAGGGAGCTCTGTTGGGCTCTGTACTGGGAAACAAAGAGAGCAGTGAGATATTGGCTGTGAGGAGACAACTGATCACCCAGTACGTCGCTGTCACCGTTGCGTTCGTTCCGTATGGATAGCAAGAAGCCTTCTATTTTAAACCATGTTGTCTCAATAGTCATGGCTTGCTGGGGAGGAAAGAAAAGGAAGAACACCACCCTCGTTTCAGAAGCTGCAAATGGGTATGAGCAAGGCTCCTTGGAAGCAGTACAGCAAAATAAAGAGCTCAGTACGTTCCTGAAGGCAGCTCAGCGCTGGCGCGGCTGGGCTGTGAAATACCAACTGCAGCTTTGAGGTGGTGATGTTCTGGGGGGCTGGATCATGAGGTTGATGTCACAGGATCACACAGGATCACAGGAGGTTAGGGGTGGGAAGGGATCTCTGGAGATCCGCCCCCACTGCCACAGCAGGACCACAGAATCCAGCACAGGACACCCAGGAATGCATCCAGACAGGGCTGGAAAGGCTCCAGAGAAGGAGACTCCACAACCTCTCTGGGCAGCCTGCTCCAGTGCTCTGTCAGCCTCACAGTGAAGAAGTTCCTCCTCATGTTGAGGTGGAACCTCCTGTGCTGTGGTTTCCATCCATTGCCCCTTGTCCTATCACAGGGCACAACTGAGCAGAGCCTGTCCCCTCCATCTTGGCCCCCAGCCCTTAGCTCTTTATAGACATTGATCAGATCCCCTCTCAGCCTTCTCCTCTCCACACTAAACAGCCCCAGGGCTCTCAGCCTCTCCTCCCCAGGCAGGGCTCCAGTCCCTTCAGCATCCTGGCAGCTCTCCCTTGGGCTCTCTCCAGCAGATCCCTGTCCCTCTGAACTGGGGAGCCCAGAACTGGATGCAATATTCCAGGTGAGGTCTCAGCAGGGCAGAGTAGAGGGGGAGGAGAACCTCCCTGGCTCTGCTGGACACACTCCTCTGAATGCACCCCAGGATCCCCTTGGCCTTCTTGGCCCCCAGGGCACATTGCTGTCCCCTGCAGAGATTTGCTGTAGAGTCCAAGGGAGGGCTTCACGGATGCTGAAGGGACTGCAGCACTGCCTGGTGAGGAGAGGCTGAGAGCCCTGGGGTTGGTTAGTCTGGAGAGGAGAAGACTGAGAGGGGATCTGATCAATGTCTTTCAATAGCTGAGGGCTGGGGGTCAGGAAGGAAGGGGCAGGGACAGGCTCTGCTCAGTTTTGCCCTGTGATAAGACAAGAGGCAATGGATGGAAACTCCAGCACAGGAGGTTCCAGCTCAACACGAGGAGGAACTTCTTCACTGTGAGGGTGAACTCCTTTCAAGTAGTTGTAGAGAGCAATGAGGTCTCCCCTAAGCCTCCTTGTCACCAGGCTAAGCAACCCCAGCTCCCTCAGCCTCTCCTCACAGGGCTGTGCTCCAGACCTCTCCCCAGCCTCACTGCCCTTCTCTGGACACCTTCAAGTATCTCAGTGTCCTTCTTGAATTGAGGGGCCCAGAACTGGACCCAGGACTCCAGGTGTGGCCTAAGCAGTGCTGAGCACAGGGCAGAATGACCTCCCTGCCCCTGCTGGCCACGCTCTTGCTGATGCAGGCCAGGATGGCTGCCACGGCTGCTGCCGGCCAGCCAGCGATTTCTTCTCTGAGTTTTGTGCCCTGAGCTTTCAGCCCCACAACTCCTTTTCATCCTGAAGCCCAGCAGAAGTCTAGCAGGAATAATTAGCAAGCCAGAAAGAACTCGACCTGATTTGTGGGGAAGCAGTGAAGGATGCAAAGAGACAGTTGTTGTTCGAGGAGCCGGGAACAAAAAGCGCCTGGGTACTGACCCGGTCACGGCAGAGCTCGGCTTTGAGGGAATCCCAAAGCTGGTAAGTGCTCTGCAGCCTGAATACTGCCTATTCATTCAGCCCTTCCAGCAGAGGGAATGAATCATCTTTTCAAGCAGACAGCCCCTCTGGGTCGAGAGCTCGAGGTCAGCGGTGGGGCATGTGTCTCAGGCTGCCTGCCCTAAGTGCCGAATGAGAACGGAGCAGGCTGGGCCAGCGGCTCGGCCAGCAAACGTTTGCACAGAGCTCCCTCGGGAGACCCCCCCTGACTGGCAGCTCTGGGGCCATAGCCAGGTGCTTCTGGAAGGGCCATCTGTCCTCTTAACTGCTCAGCTGCTTCATCCCTACCCCAGGGGATGGAGCAAAACTAGAAATGGGTAGATTGAGATTGGATGTTAGGAAGAAGTTGTTCCCCATGAGGGTGGTGAGAGACTGGCAGAGGTTGCCCAGGGAGGTGGTGGAAGCCTCATGCCTGAAGGTTATTAAGGCCAGGCTGGAGGTGGCTGTGAGCAAGCTGCTGTAGTGTGAGGTGTCCCTGCCCATGGCAGGGGGGTTGGAACTGGCTGATCCTTGAGGTCCCTTCCAACCCTGACAGCTCTGTGATTCTGTGTTCACTGCTTGTATTGGAAAGAGCTGATGGTCCTGGACTCTCACAGAGGTGTGGGCACCAGGCTCTGATGGGAAGCAGCAGGTCTGTGTCATTGGATGGAGACAGAGCCTTGAGAACTCTGCTGACATGAGGCTGGAGCTTCTTTCCTCTTTGCGTGCAGCAGCTCATGCTGGCCACTGCTTGTGGCAGGAGTCTAGACTGGATGGTTTGATTTGAGATGGCAAATCCTAGCTTCCCTCCAGCCCCCTGGCTCTCTCTTTATGCTGAAATAAATCACATTCAGCCCCATGGCTTGGGGTTTTTCTCCCAGACTTTTCCCTCAGTTACTGAATATGTTCACCAGTCACATCTTATCACTCTTGACAGACACTTTCTTCACCCAGTGCAACTTTCCTACCCTTCCCATCTCCTCAACCCTTGGGCTGCTTCCTTACCTCCCACATAACTCTTTCATCTTTCATCTTGTCCCAAGAGAATGTCACTGAGCTCACACACAGAATTAACCAGGCTGGAAAAGACCTTCGAGATCATCCAGTCCAACCTATCCCCCAACACCACCCAACCAACTCCCCCGTGGCACTGAGTGCCTCATCCAGGCTGGCTTTAAACACTTCCAGGGATGCTGACTCCATCACCTCCCTGGGCAGCACATCCCAATGGCCAGTCTCCCCTGGTGCAGCTTCAGACTGTGTCCTCTTGTTCTGGTGCTGCTTGCCTGGGAGAAGAGACCAACCCCCACCTGGCTCCAGCCTCCCTTCAGGGAATTGTAGAGAGCAATGAGGTCTCCCCTGAGCCTCCTCTTCTCCAGGCTAAGCAACCCCAGCTCCCTCAGCCTCTCCTCCCAGGGCTGTGCTCCAGACCCCTCCCCAGCTTTGTTGCCCTTCTCTGGACACCTTCCAGCATCTCAACATCTTTCCTAACCTGAGGAGCCCAGAACTGGACACAGGACTCCAGGTGTGGCCTAACCAGTGCTGAGCACGGGGCACAATGACTTCCCTGCTCCTGCTGGCCACTCTATTCTTGATCTAGGCCAGGATGCCATTGGCCTTCTTGGCCACCTGGGCACACTGCAGGCTCATGTTCAGCCTGCTATCAACCAGCACCCCCAGGTGCCTCTCTGCCTGGCTGCTCTCAGCCACTCTGCCCCCAGCCTGTAGCTCTGCCTGGGGTTGCTGTGGCCAATGTGCAGAACCTGGCACTTGGATGTGTTCAATCTCCTGCCCTTGGCCTCTGCCCATCTGTCCAGCCTGTCGAGGTCCTTCTGCAGAGCCTCTCTTCCCTCTAACAGATCAACTCTTGCTCCCAGCTTGGTGTCATCTGCAAACTCACTGCTGATGGACTCAATGCCCTCATCCAGCTCATCAATAAAGACATTGAACAGGCTGGGGCCCAGCACTGATCCCTGGGGGACACCACTGGTGCCTGGCTGCCAGCTGGCAGTGGCTCCATTCACCACCCCTCTCTGGGACTGGCCAGGCAGTTGCTCACATACCTGTGTCAGCACATTTCTGGGCTCAGGGTGGGAACCAAAGGGGTGGCAGCAGAACAAGGTTAAACCCAAGCTGGATCAAGCATCAGGTGATTGCCTCCAGCCCTGGAAGCGTGGGGAGGAGCTGAGTCTCTGAAATTGGTCTTTGCTGTGACAGCACAGTCCTGCAATTAAGATCTCAGAAAGGCTGAGTGACTCAGCAGGTTGGCTCCTCCTGACACCTTGGATGCTTGCATTGGCTCAACTCAAAACACTGGAGCAAATGAAAATTAAACTGAAGAGAAGTTATTGTAGTTAAAATACAAGCCAGGGCACATAGACCCTGGCTTCTGTTTTACTTCACATCCCAAGGTGTTCACTGAAGCCCTTTTGAGGGGCTTTAGGTTCCCTCACTAGTGGCTCTGTCCCCCCTGCCTCCTGTCCTTTTGAGGGGTTTAGCTTCCCTCAATGCTGGCTCTGTCCCCCCTGCCTCCAGATGTCAGTCCAGGGAAGGTAACTTCCCTGGTGCAGAAGGTCAACTTAGGTGCACTTGCAGCCCAGAGAGCCAAGCAGAGCCTGGGCTGCAGCAAGAGAAGTGTGGCCAGCAGGGCCAGGGAGGGGATTCTGCTCCTCTGCTCCACTCTGCTGAGACCACACCTGGAGCTCTGTGTTCAGCTCTGGAGCCTCTGTTCCAGAAAGGATCTGGAGGTGCTGGAAGGTGTCCAGAGAAGGGCCACAAGGATGAGCAGAGGGCTGGAGCTGCTCTGCTCTGGAGACAGCCTGAGAGAGTTGGGGTTGTGCAGTCTGGAGAAGAGAAGGCTCTGAGGAGACCTTCTTGTGGCCTTCCAGTATCTGCAGGGGGCTACAGGAAAGCTGGGGAGGGACTTTTGAGGGTGTCAGGGAGTGATAGGAGTGGGGGGAATGGAGCAAAACTAGAAATGGGGAGATTGAGATTGGATGTTAGGAAGAAGTTGTTCCCCATGAGGGTGGTGAGAGACTGGCAGAGGTTGCCCAGGGAGGTGGTGGAAGCCTCATCCCTGGAGGTGTTTGCAGCCAGGCTGGAGGTGGCTGTGAGCAAGCTGCTGTAGTGTGAGGTGTCCTTGGCCATGGCAGGGGGGTTGGAGCTGGCTGATCCTTGAGGTCCCTTCCAACCTTCAGAGGGGCTTTAGGTTCCCTCAGTAGTGACTCTGTCCCCCCTGCCTCCAGTCCTTTTGAGGGGCTTCAGGTTCCCTCAGCAGTGGCTCTGTCCTCCTCCTCCTCCTCCCCTGTGCCAAAGCAGGCTGGAGGTGTGGCTGATTGCTTTGCATTCCCTTTGTAGGCAGCAGGGTTTGGCTGAGCAAAGATTTGGCAGGATAAAAAGCTATCCCCCCATAAAATGATATCCCAAATGTTGTGATTTCTCCTGTCTGGAGTGGTTAAGAGCACAAAAGATCTCTTGAGTCTTCTTAGTTCCAGGTGGGGAGAGATGAATTTCTTTGCCTGAGCTGCACAGCCATGGGTCACAGGAGTGGGTGGCTGAGTGTGGGTGGGGAGTGTGTTTCTAATTCAGAGAAGCATGAGGGTGTAGTTAAGTTAAAAGGAACCTTTGGCTTGGAAGGTGGGTTAGGAAATAATGGAAAGGGAGGAAGCAGTCCTTGCACATGTCTGAGACCAAGGGGGTGCAGCGCAGCAGTGACTGCTCAGACAGTCCCTAGGAAAGAAGATTCTAGCACTGGTTCATCACAGAATGGGCTGGGTTGGGAGGGACCTCCAAAGCTCATCCAGGCCAACCCCTCTGCAGTCAGCAGGGACATCCCCAGCTAGATCACATGGCCTCATTCAGGCTTTTCTTAAACACCTCAACCTCACCACCTCCCTGGGCAGCACATCCCCAAGGCCAATCTCTCTTTATGGCAAGAACTTCATTCTAAGATCAAGCCTAAACTTCCCCCTGCACAGCTTGAGACTCTGTCCTCATGTTCTGCTGCTGGTTGCCTGGGAGAAGAGACCAACCCCCACCTGGCTACAGCCAGGATCACAGGATCAGAGGATGTTAGGGGTTGGAAGGGACCTCTGGGGATCATTCAGTCCAACCCCCCTGCCAGAGCAGGAGCAGAGAATCCAGCACAGGTCACACAGGAACACATCCAGACAGGGCTGGAAAGGCTCCACAGAAGGAGACTCCACAACCTCCCTGGGCAGCCTGCTCCAGGGCTCTGGGAGCCTCACAGTGAAGAAGTTCCTCCTCGTGTTGAGGTGGAACCTCCTGTGCTGCAGTTTCCATCCATTGCCCCTTGTGCTGTCACAGAGCACAACTGAGCAGAGCCTGTGCCTGTCCCTGTCCCTTCCATCCTGACCCCCCAGCCCTCAGCTATTGATAGACATTGATCAGATTCCCCTCTCAGCCTTCTCCTCTCCACACTAAACAGCCCCAGGGCTCTCAGCCTCTCCTCCCCAGGCAGTGGTCCAGCCACCTCAGCATCCTTGCAGCCCTCTCCAGCAGATCCCTGTCCCTCCTGAACTGGGGAGCCCAGAACTGGATTCAATATTCCAGCTAGGGCCTCACCAAGGCAGACTGGAGGGGGAAGCAGAACCTCCCCAAATCCCTCCCCAAAGCACTGGTTCTTTTTGTTTCATGTGGCTTTGCTGTGCCTCCTGCACTGCGGGGGAAGAAAGCCGTGGCAGCCACAAGCGGCGAGGAGTCTTCTCTGCCAGGGTTGTAAGTCAGGTCCCTGGCAGGGGTGGTTGAGATGGCTGCTGGCTAAGGGCTGTGGAGCCTCAGGTTTCAGCCAAGCCTGCCAACTGCAATGCCTTCTCTCAAGTGCAGAGAGAGGGCTCACTGTGCCCATTTGGAGCCCTGCTTGGTGGAAGAATCAGTGCAGCATCTCCGGCTCCGAGGTACTCTCCTTGGAGCAATCCTGCCCTTGCTCGGGGCTCGGCTGGATGAGTCTGCTAACAGCAGCAACAAAAGACTCCACAGAGCAATCTGGGAGGCTTCTGGCTGCCAGGAGGCATTCTGGCTTCCCAGCACCACTGCTTCCAGCCTTCAGCCCCTCTGGCTCCCCTGAGGCAGCAGGGATTTCAGGTAGGATTGAGCGGAACTGCCACGACAAGGCTGTGGTGCTGCCTCCTCGTAAAACTTGCAGGGGGAGTTCCTCTGGAGAAGGGAAAGGCTCTGAGGAAGCCTGATGGAGGCCTTTCAGTATCTGGAGAAGGGCAACAAGGCTGGGGAGAGGTCTGGAGCACAGCCCTGTGAGGAGAGGCTGAGGGAGCTGGGGTTGCTTAGCCTAGAGAAGAGGAGGCTCAGGGGAGACCTCATTGCTCTCTCCAACTCCCTGAAGGGAGGTTGTAGCCAGGTGGGGGTTGGTCTCTTCTTCCAGGCAACCAACACCAGAACAAGAGGACACAGTCTCAAGCTGCACCAGGGGAAGTTTAGGCTGGAGGTGAGGAGAAAGTTCTTCCCAGGGAGAGTTGTTAGCCATTGGGATGTGCTGCCAAGGGAGGTGGTGGAGTCCCCATCCCTGGAGGGGTTCAAGAGGGGATTGGATGTGGCACTTGGGGCCATGGTTTAGTAGTCATGAGGTGTTGGGTGACAGGCTGGACTTGATGATCTCTGAGGTCTTCTCTAACCTTACTGATTCTGTGATTCTATGAAGGGGGCTACAGGAAAGCTGGGCAGGGATTTTTTAGGGTGTCAGGGAGTGATAGGACTGGGGGGAATGGAACAGAGCTAGACATGGGTAGATTGAGATTGGATGTCAGGAAGAAGTTCTTCCCCATGAGGGTGGTGAGAGACTGGCAGAGGTTGCCCAGGGAGGTGGTGGAAGCCTCATCCCTGGAGGTGTTTGCAGCCAGGCTGGATGTGGCTGTGAGCAAGCTGCTGTAGTGTGAGGTGTCCCTGGCCATGGCAGGGGGGTTGGAACTGGCTGATCCTTGAGGTCCCTTCCAACCCTGCCAGCTCTGTGGTTCTTTGTGCTGGCAGCTGGACTCCCTGGTGCTGCTGCTTTGGTGCTTTTGCCATGCCTGCCATGCACTGAATTTCTTGGTAATGAGTTTTCACCTTATTTCTTGCTTCAGCTATCCCTTAAGAGTTGTCATGGTGCTGTTGTTATGGTTACCAACCCCTTCAGCAGCTAAAATGCCTTTCCTCTCTCCTGCAGGAAGCAATTATGATTAGTGTGTGTGAGGGTGTTTGAAGGCTGGTAAATGGTGCAAAAACACTGTGCTGGGGCTAGAAAATGAAGCAGGCAAAGTGCTGGAGCAGGAAGGGCTGTGCAGAGATTCTTCTGGGGTTTTTTAGCCAGAAGTGACCTCCCTGGTGGATGTTCTTTTGAAGCTAAAAGCTGCCAGTGCCATGATTTCAGCGCTTCAAGAGAGAGAGGCACCTGGGTTTAGACTACTTGAGAGATCTACTTGAGGAAATCTGCTCAAGGGATTGGAGAGAGTCCAAGGGTGATGAAGGGACTGGAGCACTGCCTGGGGAGGAGAGGCTGAGAGCCCTGGGCTTGGTTAGTGTGGAGAGGAGAAGGCTGAGAGGGGATCTGATCAGTGTCTATCAATAGCTGAGGGCTGGGGGTCAGGAGGGAGGGGACAGGGACAGGCTCTGCTCAGTTGCACCCTGGGATAGGACAAGGGGCAATGGATGGAAACTGCAGCACAGGAGGTTCCAGCTCAACATGAGGAGGAACTTCTTCACTGTGAGGGTGACAGAGCACTGGAGCAGACTGCCCAGAGAGGTTGTGGAGTCTCCTTCTCTGGAGCCTTTCCATCCCTGTCTGGATGTGTTCTGTGTGCCCTGTGCTGGATTCTCTGGTCCTGCTCTGGCAGGGAGGTTGGACTGGAAGATCTCCAGGGGTCTCTTCCAACCTCTAACATCCTCTAATCCTGTGACTGATCAAGTTGGAGCAGCCATGGGAGCAAGGACAGCCCTGTGTGCTGGGCAGCCACCTGTCCTGGTCAGGGAGCATCCAGCAGTGGGATGGCTCAGGTGCACTTTTCTTGCCAGCAGCCCAGAAAAACGACTGCCTGCCCCAGGGGGCAAGAGTCACTCGGGACTGGGAGCTGAAAAAGTCCTCCTCAGACTTTTACCTGCTCCTGAGGCATGCAGCAGGATGGGTAGGAAGGATACTTGCTACCAACAGAAGTGGAACTGATGCTGCATCTCACCCCTGCCCCCATCATCCATGTCCACAGGGCCAGGCACTGTGCAGGATGGAGCAGAGGAGTGAGGGCTATGAGCTCCTCTGGCTCTCCTGCCAGCGCTGCAGGTCTGAGGAGCTGCTGCAGGGGCTGCAGCCATCCCTCATGCTCAGCTCTGGCAAGGATGCAGGTTGCAGTAAACATTCAGCTTGGTGCAGTGAGCCTCCTTTGTTCAGGCTCTGGCCCAGGCACCCTCCTTCACTTTTAACCCAGGGTGCAATCAAAAGGATTTTCTGCCCAAAAGCTGTCACCATTGACTGAGTGCCTGTGCTGTGGAAAAGGAGAAGCCTTCAAAATCAGCTGGGTGCTGAAACAGGTGTGAGGAGATGGGTGCTGCCTGCATTAACACAGGCAGGGTACTGCTTGCATTGTCTGGAAGGAGGAGCTCTGTCTGCAGGCTAAAGCCTCAGGCACTGGCCAAGGAAGACATAGAATCATGGAAGCCTAGAATGGTCTGGGGTGGAAGGGACCTCTGTTGCAGAATGGCTTGCAAGCTCATCCAGTCCAACCCCTCTGCAGTCACCAGGGACATCCCCAACTAGATCAGGTTGCCCACAGCCCTCTCCAGCCTCACCTTGAATATCTCCAGGAATGGAGCCTCAACCACCTCCCTGGGCAACCTCTTCCAGTGCTCCACCACCCTCTTGCTGCAGAACTTCTTCCTCACATCCAATCTAAATCTGCTCTGCTCTACTTTGAAGCCATTGCCCCTGGTCCTGTCCCTGCAGGCCTTTGCAAACAGTCTCTCTGCAGCCTTCTTTTAGCCCCCTTCAGGTCCTGGCAGGTTGCTCTTAGGTCTCCCTGGAACCTTCTGTTCTCCAGGCTGAACATCCCCAGCTCCCTCAGCCTGTCCTTGGAGCAGAGCTGCTCCAATCCCTTGATCATTTTCCTCACCCTCCTCTGGACCCTCTCCATCAGGTCTATGTCCTTCCTGTGTTGAGGGCTCCAGACCTGCACACAGCACTGCAGGGGAGGTCTCAGCAGAGCAGAGCAAAGTGGCAGAATCTCCTCTCTGGCTCTGCTGGCAATGCTGCTTTGGATGCAGCCCAGGCTGCCCTTGGCCTTCTGTGCTGCAAGCTCACCCTGCCTGCTCCTGTCCAGTTTCTCCCCCACCAGCACCCCCAAGTCCTTCTCCTCAGGGCTGCTTTCCATCCCCTCCTCCCCCAGTCTGTACTGACAGTGAGGATTGTTCCAGCCCAGGTGCAGCACCCTGCACTTGCTCTTGTTGAGCCTCATGAGGTTCCCCTGGGCACCACCTCTCCAGGTCCCTCTGGCTGCCATCCTGTCCCTCTGGGGTACTGACCATGCCACTTGCTCTTTGTTATAAATCACCAGAGAAAATTGTTCATCCTTTATTAGCCTTGTGAGGTAGAGTGACCCCAGCTGAGAGAAGGCATAAATCTGGCTGTTAATGTACCACATCCCCACAGCCACAGCACTCAGAGGAGCTTTGCTCCAAGTGCTGAGTATTGTTAATCATTTAGTGGCTTCTGGACTGTGGCAAAGTGTTTTAAGGAAGAGAGAACATAACATGGTCAGATGCCATCAGGCTTTTCTCCTCATCCATGCTCTTTGCTGTGAGGCTTTTAAAGCACACAGGAAAACACTGAGATTGATGTGAGACTAAGTGCATGGTAGCTGAAAGGAAGGGGGACAATGCAAGTGCAAAGCTCCCTGCCTGTGCCTGGCATCCCAAACTACCCCTCATGATGTGTAACCATGTGAAGACAGCAGCACTGCCAGGCTTTGGCACTGCATGCTGCAGCCTTGGCCTTGAGGTGGAAGCAGGAGGTTATTGGGATTTGTCCATCCAGATTTCCCACCTTCTGTCTCTTGTTGCTCAACAAGGGCAAGGGGAGAGGCTTGCACCTGGGAAACAACAACCCCATGGAGCAGGAGAGGTTGGGGACTGAGCTGCTGGAGAGTAGGGAAGGGGAAAGGGACCTGGGGGTCCTGGTGGATGGGAGGTTGACCATGAGCCAGCAATGTGCTCTGGTGGCCAAGAAGGCCAATGGCATCCTGGGGGGGATTAGAAGGGCTGTGGTCAGTAGGTCAAGAAAGGTTCTCCTCCCACACTGCTCTGCCCTACTGAGGCCACATCTGGAATCTTGTGTCCAGTTCTGGACTCCTCAGTTCAGGAAGGACCTCAGGGAACTGCTTGAGAGAGTCCAGCACAGAGCCACAAAAATGATGAAGGCAGTGGAACATCTTCCTCATGAGGAGAGCCTGAGGGAGCTGAGGGCTCTGGAGCTTGGAGAGGAGGAGCCTGAGAGGTGACCTCAGTGCTGTTGCTAAAGCTGTGCAGGGTGAGTGCCCAGAGGCTGGAGCCAGGCTCTGCTGGGTGCTGCTGGGGCCAGCAGCAGGCCAGGCTGGATGTGGCTGTGAGCGACCTGCTCTAGTGTGAGGTGTCCCTGGCCATGGCAGGGGGGTTGGAGCTGGCTGATCCTTGAGGTCCCTTCCAACCCTAATAACTCTGTGATTCTGTGTTGCCCTGGATCAGCCAAAGCACTCCAAGTTTCTTCTTTTGGTGTATGTACTTAAATTCTGGTACAATATTTGTCCACTTCTTAGCATTCCTCTGTCAATACTTGAACCACCTGCTGTATTTAATTCCATGGTATGCTGATGAGGTGACAGAGAACCAACTACCCTGCTGGTGAGAAGCACACCTCTGTCTGCTGGGGCTGGAGTAGAAGTTTGCAGAGGAGGGCAAGGAAGCTGGGAAGGACCTGGAGAAGAAATGTGATGAAGAGCAACTGAAGGAGCTGGGGATGGTTAGTGTGAAGCAGAGGAGGCTGAGGGGAGACCTCCTGGCTCTCTACAGCTCCCTGAAAGGAGGTTGTGGAGAGCTTGGTGCTGGTCTCTTCTCACAGGTCATTAGCCATAGAAGAAGAGGGAAGAGCCTCAAGCTGCAGCAGGGCAGGTTCAGACTGGACAGCAGGAAGAATCTTTTCCCATCAGGAGTGGTCAGGGCTTGGAATGTGCTGCCCAGGGAGGTGGTGGAGTCCCCAAGGCTGGATGTGTTTGAAGGTGTTTTGGCTGTGGTGCCTTGGGGCTGTGGTTTAGGGGTGAGCCTTGTAGAGTAGGGTCCTGGGTTGGACTTGGTGACCCTGAGGGTCTTTTGCAACCTGTGATTCTGTGATTGTGTGAAGCTGCTGAGTACAAAGATGCTTTGTGGTGACTCAGTCACTGTCTTTCTACTACCATTATAAGCTCTGAGAGCACCTGATGAATAAGAGGGAGAGTCAAGAATGAACTCATCCATTTTTCACTTCTCTAACCCTTCTATTATAAATCCCCAGCCAAATTCTGCCTCCAGATCCACACAGTTCTCCTTGGAGCCTGCCCACTCTATTTATTTTGGAAGATAAAAGCACTTCTGTTACTTTCACAGAGGACTTCTGTGACATGGTCCCTTGGAAGGCTGTGAATGTCCTTCCTCAAGAGCTTCAAGTGAAGCAGAGAGTCTCTGCCTGGAACAGGGAATGTCAATAGTAGGATATAACAATGAAGTTCATCCCAGTGATCTTCAGATCCATGTGCCCCATGCTCAGGCCTTGTATAACCTTTCCTCACCATTCAGCCAGACCTGGACAGGCTGAGAGCTGGGAAGGGAGAAACTGAATGAAATTCAACAAGGGCAAGGGGAGAGGCTTGCCCCTGGGAATGGACAACCCCATGGAGCAGACTAAAGAGCCTCAGGTCTTGCAGCCTCTCCTGACAGGGCAGCACTCCAGTCCCCTCATCATCCTGGTAGCCCTCCCTTGGACTCTCTCCAGTAGATCCCTGTGCCTGTATGCTGATGACCAATTCACTTCTTGTTAAGTGGGTCGATATTTAACTGTAATTAATGAGCTAAAGTCAGATTAACAGAAGGCTAGCCCTCAAGAAACTGCTGCTAACAACTGCCAAGCATATGAGAGCTAGGCAGGGCTTGAGCCATCACTTTCACCACTTGTGGTTGTGGTTTTCAAGCAGTTCACCCAGGGCCAGGCTAGGCAAGCAAGGATGTCTCTGTGTGTGACTGAGTTTCCCCAGCAGTGCTGCTGGTATCATGCCTGCGCTGCCTGATGGGCAGGGGCACAGCCACCTGCTTGGAGCTGATCTCTCCTGCTCTCCAGCTTTCTTGGAGCCCCCTTCAGGTGCTGGAAGCCTGTTATTAGGTCTCTCCAGAGCCTTCTCTTCTCCAGGCAGAACACCCCCAGCTCCCTCAGCCTGTCCTCTGAGCAGAGCTGCTCCAACCCCCTGAGCATTTTCATGGCCTCCTCTGGACCCTCTCCATCAGGTCCATGTCCTTCCTGTGTTGAGGGCTCCAGACCTGCACACAGCACTGCAGGTGAGGTCTCACCAGAGCAAAGTGAATAGAATAGAATTAACCAGGTTGGAAGAGACCTTTGAGATCATCAAGTCCAACCTATCACCCAACACCATCTAATCAATTAAACCATGGCACCAAGCACCCCAGCCAGTCTCTTCCTAAACACCTCCAGGGATGGGGACTCCACCACCTCCCTGGGCAGCACATCCCAATGGCCAATCTCTCTTTCTGGGAAGAACTTCTTCCTAACCTCCAGCCTAAACCTCCCCTGGCACAGCTTGAGACTGTGGCCTCTTGTTCTGGTGCTGGTTGCCTGGAAGAAGAGACCAACCCCCACCTGGCTCTCCTGCTCATGACATAGAATCAGTGAATAGTCTGGGTTGGAAGGGACCTCCAAAGTCATCCAGTCCAACCCCTCTGCAGTCAGCAGGGACATCCCCAACTAGATCAGGTTGTCCAGAGCCCTCTCCAGCCTCACCTTGAATAGCTCCAGGGATGGAGCCTCAAGCACCTCCCTGGGCAACCTGTTCCAGTGTTCCATCACCCTCATGGTGCAGAACTTCTTCCTCACATCCAATCTCAATCTGCTCTGCTCTACTTTGAAGCCATTGCCCCTGGTCCTGTCCCTGCAGGCCTTTGCAAACAGTCTCTCTGCAGCCTTCTTGGAGCCCCCTTCAGGTCCTGGCAGGTTGCTCTTAGGTCTGCCTGGAGCCTTCTCTCCTGCAGGCTGAACACCCCCAGCTCCCTCAGCCTGTCCTGGGAGCAGAGCTGCTCCAACCCCCTGATCCTTTTCTTGGCCCTCCTCCGGACCCTGTTGCTAACCTCGGCTCCATGTCGTTGCAGGCGGAGCGCTGCCGGCGGGGCACCATGGCGGACGAGAGGAAGGAGGAAGCCAAGGCCCCGCACTGGGCTCCGGCTCCACTGGCAGAGGCCTCCTCGCACCCCCACTCCCCCGAGCTGAAGGAGCAGGGCGGCGCGGGGCCCGGGCTGGTCCGCAGCGCCAATGGATTCCCCTACCGGGAGGAGGAGGAGCCGGGGCTGGGCGGCCGGCAGCAGCCGGGCACCTACGGCGGCGGCAAGGAGAACGGCATCAACGGGGAGCTGTCGGCGGGGGACAGGGAGACTGCAGGTAACCGGCACTGCTGCCCCCCTGCCCTGCTGCCCCCCTGCCCCGCTGCCCCTCTGCTGCCCCGCTGCCCCGCTGCCCCACTGCCCCACTGCCCCTCTGCTGCCCCGCTGCTGCCCCGCTGCCCCACTGCCCCGCTGCCCCGCTCCCCGCGCCGTCACGCAGCCCCTGCACAGAGCTGGGGGATGTCTGCCCAGGGCTGTGGTGGGTTGAGAATCTCACCCCCCGTAACACACACATTGGACTGGCCAGACCAGCTCAGGTTGGAAGCAAGTGGATCATACAGCTGCCAGGGTTGGAAGGGACCTCAAGGGTTGTCCACTTCCAACCCCCATGCCGTGGGCAGGGACACCTCACACTGCAGCAGCTTGCTCACAGCCACAGCCAGCCTGGCCTGAAAAACCTCCAGGGATGAGGCTTCCACCACCTCCCTGGGCAACCTCTGCCAGTGTCTCACCACCCTCGTGGGGAAGAACTTCTTCCTGACATCCAATCTGAATCCACCCACTTCTAGAATCAATAAGGTTGGAAGAGACCTCAAAGATCATCAAGCCCTCATGACTTCTAGTTCTACCCATCTCTAGTTTTGCTCCATTCCCCCCAGTCCTATCACTCCCTGACACCCTGAAAAATCCCTCCCCAGCTTTCCTGTAGCTGCCTTCAGAAACTGGAAGGCCACAGGTAGGTCTCCCTGGAGCCTTCTCTTCTCCAGACTGAACACCCCCAATTCATTCAGTCTGTCCTCACAGGAGAGGTGCTGCAGCCCTCAGCTCATCCTGTGAAGCTGTATTTACAATCTAAAATGGAATGCAATGAATATGTACATAGTATATATAATATTTACACATATTTACAGGTATTTACCTAATAAACAGCACAAGAACCTTCCCTGGCCAAGAACCACGGGAGCTAATAGCTTTCCCTTCCCTCCTCCCCTCCTTACCCGCCCTGGGCACAAAGGGACAAGAGAAGAATGCAGAGAAGTGGATTTTAGTGCTTAGCCAAAACAAAGAACGCAGCCAAGGTCAGCAAAGCCAGCCAGAAGCAAGTCAGTGTCTCCCCAAGCTGAAATGAGAGAAAGATAGCTTGCATTACCAGCCTTATGTTTGTTATCTATCCAAGAGGACTGGATAGATATTAAGAAGTGGCTGGAGGCTGAGCCCAGAGAGTGGTGGTGAATGGTGCCACAGCCAGCTGGCAGCCAGGCACCAGTGGTGTGCCCCAGGGATCAGTGCTGGGCCCCAGCCTGTTCAAGATCTTTAGTGATGATCTGGATGAGGGCATTGAGTCCATCAGCAGTAAATTTGCACGTGACACCAAGCTGGGGGCAGGAGTTGATCTGTTAGAGGGTAGGAGAGCTCTGCAGGGGGACCTTGACAGGCTGGACAGATGGGCAGAGGCCAACAGGATGGCATTCAACAAGTCTGAGTGCTGCATTCTGCACTTTGGCCACAGCAACCCCAGGCAGAGCTACAGGCTGGGGTCAGAGTGGCTGAGAGCAGCCAAACAGAGAGGGACCTGGGGGTGCTGGTGGACAGCAGCTGAACATGAGCCAGCATGAGGAACAGTGTGGGCAGCAGGAGCAGGGAGGTCATTGTGCCCTGTGCTCAGCACTGGTTAGGCCACACCTGGAGTCCTGTGTCCAGTTCTGGGCTCCTCAGTTTAAGAAAGATATTGAGATGCTGGAAGGTGTCCAGAGAAGGGCAACAAGGCTGGGGAGGGGTCTGGAGCACAGCCCTGTGAGGAGAGGCTGAGGGAGCTGGGGTTGCTTAGCCTGGAGAAGAGGAGGCTCAGGGGAGACTCTACAACTCTACAACTCCCTGAAGGGAGGTTGTAGCCAGGTGGGGGTTGGTCTCTTCTCCCAGGCACCCAGCAGCAGAACAAGAGGACACAGTGAATTCTATGTGTTGGTGAGTGCAGCACAGAGAGCTTTGCCTATCCCTGCTCCCAAATACCAGCACCTTCTTCAAACCACCAGCTGTCTGCACACCCAGGTGTTGCTCAGAGCACCTCAGCTCAGCATTTATTCACCCTTGCTCAGGCACATGTCACTGCATTCCCACAGGGACTTTGTTTGTAAACTCTGGGAGGATTTTAGGGTTCAGCTTCTTATTTAGGGTGGGAAAAAAACCCCACAACCCTGGAGTGTGACTGTGTCAAAATGAAATCTGCCAAGCAAGTTCCCTGTTTAAGAAGTTAAGGCTAATTCTCACTCTGCAGAGTTTCCACTTGAAACCCCCAATGCACAGAGCGAGAGGAATTTCTCTTGTACAGACACAGCTGCCCTGGCTGCATCCATCCAGGCATGCTAAAGAGATCTTTCTAGCAATGTCTGTTGCTTGCTGACAGCATTTGGAGTTGCTGCCTGTAATTTCCCAGCAGCTGGAGTATTTTTCAGGCTCTTGGAGCCTGCAGTCATTTTCGTGAGCAACTGTGCTGGGGCAATGGATCTCTCTGCTTAAAGTAGATGGCTGCAGATTTTCAGAGTCTCTTTTCTTTCTGGACAGCCAAACTTTGCAAGCCAAAGGTGCAAGCATTGAGGCAGGCAGGCTGGTGGTGATTGTTTAGGGGGGATTGGTAGCAAGGTCTGGTCTTTGTTGTCACCCAGCTTCACGGCAGCAGACAAGCAGGAGCAGATGTGCAGGAACCGCAGGGGTAAGGTGCTGCAGTTCTGAGGAGATGCTGTGGGGAGGCTGAGTGCATGTCTCATCTGTGTGGCCAGCAGGAAGTCATTGTGCCCCTGCACTCTGCATTGGGTAGGCCACATCTTGAGTCCTGTGTCCAGTTCTGGGCCCCTCAGTTTAAGAAGGACATTGAGAGACTTGAAGGTGTCCAGAGAAGGGCAACAAGGCTGGGGAGAGGCCTTGAGCACAGCCCTGTGAGGAGAGGCTGAGGGAGCTGGGGTTGCTTAGCCTGGAGAAGAGGAGGCTCAGGGGAGACCTCATTGCTCTCTACAACTACCTGAAAGGTGGTTGTAGCCAGGAAGGGGTTGGTCTCTTCTTCCAGGAAACCAGCACCAGAACAAGAGGACACAGTCTCAAGCTGTGCCAGGGGAAGTTTAGGCTGGAGGTGAGGAGAAAGTTCTCCCCAGAGAGAGTTGTTAGCCATTGGGATGTGCTGCCCAGGGAGGTGGTGGAGTCCCCATCCCTGGAGGTGTTCAAGAGGGGATTGGATGTGGCACTTGGTGCCATGGTTTGGTAGTCATGAGGTGTTGGGTGCCAGGTTGGCCTTGATGATCTCTGAGTTCTCCTCCAACCTTGGTGACACTGTCTTACTGTGAAAACCTCTGGCTTCCCAGCCCTTTTGCCAGAGTCTTTGAGGCCCCAGCAGCTGCCACATCTGTGACAGAGCACTGGTGCCAGCAAGGCATTTCCTAGGAAGCTGATGGCAGCTCAGGTGCATTTTTAGGTGATACACCCTAGGGAGCTCTCCTGGCTGACCCTGGATCTGGGATTTAGTCACTGTCCTCTACTGGGGATAGGTACTCCAGAGCAGGGCACCCACCTGAGGGTGTACAAATCCGAGGGCTGTGTGCTAGGAGGGAAGGTTAGAGCCAGGCCAGCAGGACAAAAGCACCTTGTGGCAACAGGGATGCAGGGGCAAGGGCTGGTAACGGGGGAGGAAAGAACAGTTCTTGCCAAAACACATCCAATCCATCCCTGCCAGTGAGGTTTTGGGGTTTGCACAGCTCAAATTTGCCTTCCCATATGGATGTCTCTCTCTCTTGGCAACTGTCTAAGAGTTATTGAGCCTGACCTCAGTGTTGGAGCCCTCTGTTGTGCTGCCTCCGATTGATCTGTCTCAGTATCACGCTGGTAATGGCTGCATTATGGAGCCTCATCAATGCCCTCCTTTCACATGGGAATGGGCAGGGGGAAGAGAGCACAGAGCCGTGGGCAGGGTGGCCTCGGGGCCTGAGAGCACAGGGCAGGGCTTATGGAATAGCACAGGGGAAGCTCCTGTGGGGGAGATGTCAGTGAGGGTAAAGGAACTGTGCCTTTGGAGATGTATTTCACAGAACCACAGAATTGTCAGGGTTGGAAGGGACCTCAAGGATCAGCCAGTTCCAACCCCCCTGCCATGGGCCAGGGACACCTCACACTACAGCAGGTTGCTCACAGCCACATCCAGCCTGGCCTGAAAATCCTCCAGGCATGAGGCTTCCACCACCTCCCTGGGCAACCTCTGCCAGTGTCTCACCATCCTCATGGGGAACAACTTCTTCCTAACATCCAATCTCAGTCTACCCACTTCTAGCTTTGCTCCATTCCCCCAGTCCTATCACTCCCTGACACCCTCAAAAGTCCCTCCCCAGCTTTCCTGTAGCCTCCTGCAGATACTGGAAGGCCACAATTAGGTCTCCTTGGAGCCTTCTCTTGTCCAGACTGAACAGCCCCAACTCCCTCAGTCTGTCTCCATAGCAGAGCAGCTCCAGCCCTCTGCTCATCCTCGTGGCCCTTCTCTATTTGTGTGTATATACAAATGTCTGTATTTGTCCCTGTAGATCTATGCCCTGCCAAGACCTCATCTGAAGCATTGTGTGCAGTCCTGGGCTCCCCAGTTCAGGAGAGTCAGGGAACAGCTTGAGAGGGCACAGCCAAGGGCTCCCAAGATGATGAGGTGCTTAGAACATCTCAGTTATGAAGAAAGGCTGAGAGACTTGGGACTCACAATCATAGAATCAATAAGGTTGGAAGAGACCTCAGAGATCATCAAGTCCAACCTGTCACCCAGCACCTCATGACTACTAAACCATGGCACCAAGTGCCACGTCCAATCCCCTCTTGAACACTTCCAGGGGTGGTGACTCCAGCACGTCCCTGGGCAGCACATCCCAATGGCTAACAACTCTCTCTGGGAAGAACTTTCTCCTCACCTCTAGCCTAAACCTCCCCTGGTGCAGCTTGAGACTGTGTCCTCTTGTTCTGGTGCTGGTTGCCTGGGAGAAGAGACCAACCCCCACCTGGCTACAACCTCCCTTCAGGGAGTTGGAGAGAGCAAGAAGGTCTCCCCTGAGCCTCCTCTTCTCCAGGCTAAGCAACCCCAGCTCCCTCAGCCTCTCCTCACAGGGCTGTGCTCCAGACCCCTCCCCAACCTCGTTGCCCTTCTCTGGACACATTCCAGGGTCTCATTATCCTTCTGTACTGTGGTGCTGTGTGGTTTGAGCACCCCACAGCCCAAGCTGTGTCCTTACTCAGCTGCACTCACACACAGCATTATTGGTGAGGATGTGGGGAGGGCTGAGAGGGGAGGATGAGGTCTGCAGCTCCTGTGTCAAGCCCAACATCCTCACATCACACGAGATGTGCGCCGCAAGGGAGGCACAACAGAGTCATCTTCAGGGATTCAGGGCTGCTGTGGATAGCTTTGGATTGGACCCCATGGTCGAGCACAGGGTGTTGCAATGACTTGCAGGAGTGGCAGCAGTTTCCTTGCTCACTGCCAAGTCCTGGCCAGCTAGCTGGAAGGAAGTGCAGAGGGAGCAGTACAGGTGCAGCCTGCCCTGGGGAGCCAGCAAACCAACCCGGTCCATCCTATTCATCTTGGAAGGAACCTCAAGCTGCAAAGGTTTGGCTCTTACCCTTCAGATGCACTTCTTTATCTTGTCTTTTTCAGTAATAGAATGACTAAGCTGTCAAATTGATGTAGCTGTGGGTAAAAGTAGTTAGGTGTCTTGTGAAGCACCTTCTACAGCAGGTCTTTACATACACAGTGACTCAGCTGATCGAGTGCTTGCTTCATTATCTGCCAAACTGAGAGGGTTCTAATCAGGGAGGGGTTGCACTGCCCACACAGTTCTTTGATGCATTACTTTCCTGACAGATGGAGGGGAAAGCATTTCCTGAAATCCTATTAGCAGAGCCTGGGGACAGTGGCTCTGTCCCGGTGTCAGTCAGCGTTAAGGACGGGGCCGTGTCCTGCCCAAGTGACGAACAGCAGAGAGCCCTTTGGTCACTGGCAGGGTGCCCAAACCGTGGGGAATGCAAAGAGACTGCTGGAAAACGGCAGCAGACTTCCTCACACAGCACTGATGATGACAGGCTGTAGGTTAAGTGCTCCTGCCTGGCTTGTCAGAGCCTTTCAGCTGGAGGAAAGGTGGGTGAGAGAGAGCCCACGACTGATAAAACATAGACTCACAGAATTGGCAGGGTTGGAAGGGACCTCAAGGCTCAGCCAGTTCCAAGCCCCCTGCCATGGGCCAGGGACACCTCACACTGCAGCAGCTTGCTCACAGCCACATCCAGCCTGGCCTGAAAAACCTCCAGGGATGAGGCTGCCACCACCTCCCTGGGCAACCTCTGCCAGTCTCTCACCACCCTCATGGGGAACAACTTCTTCCTAACATCCAATCTCAATCTACCCATTTCTAGTTTTGCTCCATTCCCCCCAGTCCTATCACTCCCTGACACCCTCAAAAGTCCCTCCCCAGCTTTCTTGTAGCCCCCTGCAGATACTTGAAGGCCACAAGAAGGTCTTCTTGGAGCCTTCTCCTCTCCAGACTGAACAGCCCCAACTCTCTCAGTCTGTCTCCAGAGCAGAGCAGCTCCAGCCCTCTGCTCATCCTCCTGGCCCTTCTCTGGACACCTTCCAGCACCTCCAGATCCTTCCTGGAACAGAGGCTCCAGAACTGGCCCCAGTGCTCCAGCTGTGGTCTCAGCAGAGTGGAGCAGAGGGGGAGAATCCCCTCCCTGGCCCTGCTGGCCACACTTCTCTTGCTGCAGCCTGTAGCTTCCCTTGTAGCCACCAGTCTCCAAGTAAAGAGGATCTTTATGAGGGTCCTGACCCCCACTGTGCTGTCAGGAAATCGCCATGATGCTTGGTTCTGCTTGCTCAGGACCTTCAGCCCATGAGGAGCAAGACTAGAGCTGTGCTGGCAGGTTGTGTAGGGGCAGGACTGCAGCTCTGTTCATGGGGTCAGTAAACACCAGAGCAGCTCCAGGCTGGAACTGCATCCAGTCATTCCTTGGTCCCATGGTATGTGAATGGTTTTGCCCCCTCTAGTGACTTCTCATTTCATCTTCCTTTGTGTGTCTTTCTCTCTCTGTTGCCATCCAAGTGACAAATACTAAGATGGCACTGCCAGTAAATACACAAAGAGGCTTTCTTTCTACAGAGGCCTTTTTAGCCCTTCTGTCCAGCAGGATTGCTTGGTCAGAGCTTTCCTTTTCCCTTGGCTTTCTGCACTGATAATCCTCCTGCTACCAGAGGCATTCCCCCCCCCACCCAGAAGCCTGTTCCCTAAAGGAGCCAAAGGCATCCTGGCTGGGATCAGCAATGCTGTGTCCCCAGGGAGGGGATTGTCCCCTGGCACTCAGCTCTGGGGAGGCCACAGCTTGAGTGTTGTGTCCAGCTTGGGGCACCTCAAGACAAGAGAGATGTGGAGGGGCTGGAGCCAGGGCAGAGGAGGGCAAGGAAGCTGGGAAGGGCCTGGAGAAGAAATCTGATGAAGAGCAACTGAAGGAGCTGGGGATGGTTAGTGTGAAGCAGAGGAGGCTGAGGGGAGACCTCCTGGCTCTCTACAGCTCCCTGAAAGGAGGTTGTGGAGAGCTTGGTGCTGGTCTCTTCTCACAGGTGATTAGCCACAGAAGAAGAGGGAAGAGCCTCAAGCTGCAGCAGGGCAGCTTCAGACTGGACATTGGGAAGAATTTTTTCCCATCCAGAGTGGTCAGGGCTTGGAATGTGCTGCCCAGGGAGGTGGTGGAGTCCCCAAGGCTGGATGTGTTTCAGAGTGGTTTGGCTGTGGTGCTTGGGGCTGTGGTTTAGGGGTGATCCTTGTAGAGGAGGGCTCTGGGTTGGACTTGGTGATGCTGAGGCTCTTTTCCAACCTGGATGGTTCTGTGGCTCTGTGATTCTCAGCCATGATGTCAGATGTGCTTTTCTAGCAAGCTGCATGTCTTGGGCCACAGGCTGCAGAGGCAGTGACACTGAGAGCTGGATGTGCTTGCTGTCTGCCCTGTGTCACTTGGTTATTTCACAGAGATGGAAGGATTCATCTTACCCTGTCACTGATGGCTCCCATGGGGAAGCAGCTGTTAATTAGGCATTTTGATCTCCCTGCCTTAGCCCAGGAAATGTGACAGTAATTAACAGTGCACTGTCATCATCTGTGCCAGTTTAGACACAGGCACACAGAGCAGACTCCTGGAACTTCTCTTCTCTGTATTAAGAGTTATGTAAGTGCCATTTTATGGGAGGCATGTTTGGGCTGTTTCAGACATGTCCAAGTGCTGTGGCTGAAGATGGCACAGGCAGAGGCAGCAGAACCTTTCTGGGGCACCTGTAGAGTGTGGGGTTTTGTACTGCTCTCCCTCAGGCTGGCTGTGGAGTCCCTTCTCAGCTGTTCTGCAGAGAGCTGGGAATGAAGCCACAGAAATTCCATCCTTTCCCACATACCTCCTCTCTCCTGCCAGCTTCTCTCTGCCTCTATATATTCAGTAAGTGCTGTAGAAAGCAGTCCCTGTAGGAATTCCTGTGGCTGGCACCACTGGTCACTAAATCCAGAAAGGAATCCCATTTTGTCCAGCCAGAAAGTTTGGAGAGGGCTTGGCTCCCTCCTCCCAGCACCTCTTGGGACTTCAGAAATGATTTGATAGGAGCTGGAGGTTCTGGCACAGTTTTGGGCAGCGCAAGCATGGTGTTCTTGATACCCCAGAGGGACAGGATGGCAGCCAGAGGGACCTGGACAGGCTGCAGAGGTGGTGCCCAGGGGAGGTTCAACAAGAGCAAGTGCAGGGTTCTGCACCTGGGCTGGAACAATCCTCACTGTCAATGCAGGCTGGGGGAGGAGGGGATAGAAAGCAGCCCTGAGGAAAAGGACTTGGGGGTGCTGGTGGGGGAGAAGCTGGCCAGGAGCAGGCAGGGTGAGCTTGCAGCACAGAAGGCCAAGGGCAGCCTGGGCTGCATCCAAAGCAGCATTGCCAGAGAGCCAGAGAGGGGATTCTGCCCCTCTGCTCTGCTCTGCTGAGACCTCACCTGCAGTGCTGTGTGCAGGTCTGGAGCCCTCAGCACAGGAAGGACCTGGACCTGATGGAGAGGGTCCAGAGGAGGGACATGAAAATGCTCAGGGGGTTGGAGCAGCTCTGCTCCAGGCTGAGGGAGCTGGGGGTGTTCAGCCTGCAGAAGAGAAGGCTCCAGGGAGACCTAAGAGCAACCTGCCAGGATCTGAAGGGGGCTGCATTGAGACCTGCTCTATCAGGTCCAGGTCCTCTCTGGCTCTGCTGGCAATGCTGCTTTGGATGCAGCCCAGGCTGCCCTTGGCCTTCTGTGCTGCAAGCTCACACTGCCTGCTCCTGGCCAGCTTCTCCCCCACCAGCACCCCCAAGTCCTTTTCCTCAGGGCTGCTTTCTCTCCCCTCCTCCCCCAGCCTGCATTGACAGTGAGGATTGTTCCAGCCCAGGTGCAGCACCCTGCACTTGCTCTTGTTGAGCCTCATGAGGTTCCCCTGGGCACCCCCTCTCCAGCTTCCCAGGCATTTTCTTTGGGCTCCCTCTTGGTGTGTTGAGTGGCTGTGGTGTTTTCTGGTTAGGGTGTGGGCATCATCAGGGGGGAGTGCAGCAGCAGCAGCTGTGCTTCCTCAGGGCGGGAGGGAGGAAGAGCGCAGTGCCTGTGAGCGTTGCCCTGGCAACTGGTGCTTGCTTGGTGCCATCAGCACTGCCAGGAAGTGTAGCTGGTGGCAACCTCTGAGGTGGGGAGATGGAGGAGATATGTCTCTTAACGTGTTCCAGCCCTGCCAGCTGCTCAGGCAGCAAGCCATCAGCGCTGCTTGTCGAATCTGCCTTGTGCAAACCTCCCCAGCCATTCTTGGGGGCTGCTGTGGCTGGGGAAGGATGAATTAACATCCCAGCAGAATCACCAAGCTTGGAAGTGACCTCAAAGACCATCAAGTCCAACCTGTTACCACAGACCTCATGGCTAAACCATGGCACCAAGTGCCACATCCAATCCCCTCTTGAAGCCCTCCAGGGATGGGGACTCCACCACCTCCCTGGGCAGCACATCCCAATGGCAAATGACTCTCTCTGGGAAGAACTTTCTCCTCACCTCCAGCCTAAACTTCCCCTGGTGCAGCTTGAGACTGTGTCCTCCTGTTCTGGTGTTGGTTGCCTGGGAGAAGAGACCAACCCCCAGCTGGCTACAGCCTCCCTTCAGGTAGTTGTAGAGAGCAATGAGGTCTCCCCTGAGCCTCCTCTTCTCCAGGCTAAGCAACCCCAGCTCCCTCAGCCTCTCCTCACAGGGCTGTGCTCCAGCCCCCTGCCCAGCCTCATTGCCCTTCTCTGGACACCTTCAAGAGTCTCAATGTCCTTCTTAAACTGAGGAGCCCAGAACTGGACACAGGACTCAAGGTGTGGCCTAACCAATGCAGAGTTCAGGGGCACAATGACCTCCCTGCTCCTGCTGGTCTTTACCAGGAGGGTGGTGGAACACTGGAAGAGGTTGCCCAGGGAGGTGGTTGAGGCTCCATCCCTGGAGCTATTCAAGGTGAGGCTGGAGAGGGCTGTGGGCAACCTGATCTAGTTGGGGATGTCCCTGCTGACTGCAGAGGGGTTGGACTGGATGACCTTTGGAGGTCCCTTCTGGCCTGGACCATTCTATCATTCTATGCCAGTCCCCATAGCCAGGATGGCAGAATGAAGTCCCTGCAGGAGCAGTGGGCAGTGGCTTTTCCAGTTGCAGCTGGCAGAGGGTATTGCTGGGACCTGAGCCAGCATATAATCTTCTGTTCTAGTGTTGATCTAAGGGCAGGAATATTTGCAGGAAGGCTGGTTCCCAAACAACAGAGCCTTGTTTTGCAGACACACAGCTGGTATTGTTTTGGAGCAGAGCTGAAATAGCAACTTCTTCTCCAAAGTCACCTTGGAAGGGAAGCAGCAGGTTCTTAGGTGACAGCCTGGGATGCATAGGTAGGCATTGCCCTGGTCCCTTGCCCTGTGCCCAGGCAATTACCAGCTCTCAGGGGCTCACAGGCCTGGAGCAGAAGAGCCTGGAGCTGTGGTCTCTAACCCAGTCAACCCCACACTTGCCAGCTCCCTTCCTCCCCTTTCCCCATTACTTATGTGTGTGTCAAAGTACCACAGTACAGTAGAGGTCAGAAGGGACCTCCAGAGATCATCCAGTCCAAGCCCCCTGCCAGAGCAGCATCACCCAGGGTAGGCTGCACAGGAATGCATCCAGGTGGGGTTTGAAGGGCTCCAGAGAAGGAGACTCCACAATCTCTCTGGGCAGCCTGCTCCAGGCCTCTGTCACCCTCACTGCAAAGAAGTTTCTTCTCATGTTGAGCTGAAACCTTCTCTCTTCAAGCTTGAACCTGTTGTTTCTTGTCTTGACCCCCTCCACTTTACCCCCAGCCCTCAGCTATTGATAGGCATTGATCAGATCCCCTCTCAGCCTTCTCTTCTCCAGACCCAACAGCTCCAGGGCTCTCAGTCTCTCTTTGTATGGTCTTGGTGTACTTTCCAGCCACAGGTTAGCCCAGCACTGGGCACAGTTCCCCACCAGCCCCAGGGCTGTCTGATGGAGGCAGGTCCACATGGGTGGACATCTGCCCTCCCACACAGCTGGGCACAGGGCTAACCTGGGGTGGGGAGGTGGTGTTAGATACCATTAGGTAGCTTGCAGGAGTGAGAGTCACAGACCAGTCTGTTGCTCCTGCAGGAGTGCCAGGCAGGGCTGATTCCTTCTTTCCATGTTGCCATGCCAACACATCCCTGTGCTCTGTGAGAGCTCTTTTTAAGCTCCACAGAGAGAGAAAGTCTGTAGCCTGGGAGCTTAGTTAGCATTCAGGAGCACACAGCCCCTCCGTGATGGCTCTGAGCCACAGCCAGGCTTTCTGACAAAGGAAAGGAGGATTTTGCCTTTCCTCTGGCTCTCAAGGTTAAGTGAGTCAGGATAGATGGAGACAGAGACTGGAAGCTCTCTGCAGAGAGGCCCTCACCTTGCTGTCCTCACTGAGGCATGACAGTCATGGAAGGGAAAAGGGAATGCTGCTTCAGGGCTTCTGCCTGGTGCCAAAGACACCCAGAGAGTGTGGTGTAAACATCTATACATGCACATTGCTTGGGTGGGGTAACCCTGGGGAGCTCTTCTGTATTACAGTCTGAAAGCAAAGGTAACCTGAGTTCTCAGTTGAGTGAGGAACTCAAGGGGAAGATCAGAAGGGACAATTCCACCCCCCCCGTGCCCCCAGCCTTTTGTCCTTCCTGCTGGTTTGTAGTCTGTGAGGTTCAAGAGGGACAGGGATCTGCTGGAGAGAGTCCAAAGGAGGGCTGCAAGGATGCTGAAGGGACTGGAGCCCTGCCTGGTGAGGAGAGGCTGAGAGCCCTGGGGCTGTTTAGTGTGGAGAGAAGACTGAGAGGGGATATGATTGATGTCTATCAATAGCTGAGGGCTGGGGGTCAAGAAGGAGGGGACAGGGACAGGCTCTGCTCAGTTGCACCCTGGGATAGGACAAGGGGCAATGGATGGAAACTGCAGCACAGGAGGTTCCAGCTCAATATGAGGAGGAACCTCTTCACTGTGAGGGTCCCAGAGCCCTGGAGCAGGCTGCCCAGAGAGGTTGTGGAGTCTCCTTCTCTGGAGCCTTTCCAGCCCTGTCTGGATGTGTTGAACTCAGTGATCTCCAGAGGTCCCTTCTAACCCCTAACATCCTCTGATCCTGTGACACTTCCCAGACCAGAGCAGCATCACACCCCGCTCTTTCTAGCAACATCTAGACAGAGACAGAAATCCTCTCTTCTCAGGGTGCTTCTGTGTCCTGAGTAAGGGCAGCAAACCCCAGCGTGTGACTGCTGGTTTGGGTTGGATTTTTCCACGTTGTGGAGTCACTTCTGGGCGATTAACTGCTGCCTTTAAATCCTGCTCATGCTCATTAATGCAGGCTTGCTTGCCTTTGCCAGCTGAGGGATTGGGAGTCAGCACAAAGCAGCTGGCATTAGCTGGCAGATGAGCACTGCACAAAAGAGATGCAGACAGGCAGGGAAGCATCCAGAGAGCAGCCACGAGAGCCCTCTGAGGACTGGCAGAGCCCTGCCGTGTGGGGAAAGGCTGAGAGAGCTGGGGTGGTTCTGCCTCGAGGAGAGAAGGCTCAGGGGAGACTGCACAACCACACAGCAGGACATGCAGGGTGGCTACTGGGAGGATGGAGACACCCTTTATTTAGAATCATAGGGCTGGGCTGGAAGGGACCTCCAAAGCTCACCCAGCCCAACCCTTCTGCAGTCAGCAGGGACATCCCCAGCTAGATCAGGTTGCCCACAGCCCTCTCCAGCCTCACCTTGAATATCTCCAGGGATGGAGCCTCAACCACCTCCCTGGGCAACCTGTTCCAGTGTTCCACCACCCTCATGGTGCAGAACTTCTTCCTCACATCCAATCTGAATCTGCTCTGCTCTACTTTGAAGCCATTGTCCCTGGTCCTGTCCCTGCAGGCCTTTGCAAACAGTCTCTCTGCAGCCTTCTTGCAGCCCCCTTCAGGTCCTGGAAGGTTGCTCTTAGGTCTCCCTGGAGCTTTCTCTTCTCCAGGCTGAACACCCCCAGCTCCCTCAGCCTGGAGCAGAGCTGCTCCAACCCCCTGAGCATTTTCATGGCCTCCTCTGGACCCTCTCCATCAGGTCCATGTCCTTCCTGTGTTGAGGGCTCCAGACCTGCACACAGCACTGCAGGTGAGGTCTCAGCAGAGCAGCTTCCTTGCCCTTCTCTGCCCTGGCTCCAGCACCTCCACATCTCTCTTGTCTTGAGGTGCCCCAAACTGGACACAGCACTCCAGGTGTGGCCTCCCCAGAGCTGAGTGCCAGGGGACAATCCCCTCCCTGCTGCTGCTGGACACAGCATTGCTGATCCCAGCCAGGAGGCCTTTGGCTTTCTTGGCCCCCTGGGCACACTGCTGGCTCCTCTTCAGCTGCTTGTCCCTTAGCACCCCCAGGTCCCTTTGTGCCAGCAGCTTTCCAACCACACTGCCCCAAGCCTGGAGCACTGCTTGGGGCTGTTTTCCCCAAGTGCAGGACCTGGCACTTGGCCTTGTTGACTCTCCTCCTGTTAAGGCTGGCCATGGATCCAATCTACCCAAGTCCTTCTGCAGAGCCTCCCTGCCCTGGTGCAGATCAACAGTGAAGCCAAACTGGTTTCTTCTGCATGAGTCCCATGGGGTTCCATGTATTGATGGAAGGTAGCTAGAGGTGCTCTGTGTATGTGAGTGATGCTTTCAGCTGGTAGCAAGTCCAGAGGAAGGCAGCACAACCTCACCGTGCTTCCCTGGCAGAGGGTCTGGTGCTGTCTGTTTCACTCTTGCCTTTTAGATGCTAATTGTTGCAGATGCATCAGACCAAACCAGGCCCCATTATCTTTCCCCACCTCTGACTTGGCTGCAAACGCTGACAAGGAGTAAATATTTTGTTCCAGGCACTAGCCTTCAGAAGCTGTGACTCAAGGGATGCATGGGGAGCAAAGTATTTGCAGTAATGAGGGCTGGCTTTAAAAGCACTGCTTCATTGCACTGACATTTGTATGACTCCTTTTTAACAGCCTTTCAGATTTCAAGGGAGAGAGGGTGGTGCCAGGACTGCTCCCTTGGTGTTTGGTTTTATGGCTGCTAGACAGCGTGGCAGAGGCCCTGTGCCTAATGAACATGCACTGGGCTGCTGTGGAGCCACAGGAGGGGCTCACTGCAGCTTGCTGAATCACTCATGATCCTGGCATGAGTTGCTTTGGATTTCACCTTGGAGATGTGGACTGTCTGTCCAGATCCCTCACTGAAGAGGGGGATCAGGAAGGTCATAGAATTGTCAGGGTTGGAAGGGACCTCAAGGATCAGCCAGTTCCAACCCCCCTGCCATGGGCAGGGACACCTCACACCACAGCAGCTTGCTCACAGCCACCTCCAGCCTGGCCTGAAAAACCTCCAGGGATGAGGCTTCCACCACCTCCCTGGGCAACCTCTGCCAGTCTCTCACCACCCTCCTGGGCAACAACTTCTTCCTAACATCCAATCTCAATCTACCCATTTCTAGTTTTGCTCCATTCCCCCCAGTCCTATCACTCCCTGACACCCTCAAAAGTCCCTCACCAAGATCCAGTCAGGGCAGCAGAGCTGAAGAGTAGAATGGAATGGAATGGAATGGAATGGAATGGAATGGAATGGAATGGAATGGAATAGAATGGAATAGAATGGAATGGAATGGAATGGAATGGAATAGAATAGAATAGAATAGAATAGAATAGAATAGAATAGAATAGAATAGAATAGAACAGAATTAACCAGGTTGGAAAAGACCTTTGAGATCATCCAGTCCAACCTATCACCCAACACCATCTAATCAACTAAACCATGGCACCAAGCACCCCATCCAGTCTCTTCCTAAACACTCCAGGGATGGGGACTCCACCACCTCCCTGGGCAGCACATCCCAAAGGCCAATCTCTCTTGCTGGCAAGAACTTCTTTCTAACCTCCAGCCTAAACTTCCCCCTGCACAGCTTGAGACTGCATCCAGCTTTGGCTCCCCAGTACTGTGTTCCTCCCACACAGTCCCTGCAGCACAGCTTTTCCCCAAAGGAAATATTCCTACCTTTGGGGTTTGGTGCATTAAACAACCAAAGCTGAAAACAAAACAAAACAAAAAACCCCAAATAAACCAGAAAGCAGCCAGGCAGAGAGGGACCTGGGGGTACTGGTGGACAGGAGCTGAACATGAGGCTGCAGTGTGCCCAGGTGGCCAAGAAGGCCAATGGTATCCTGGCCTGCATCAGCAATAGTGTGGCCAGCAGGAGCAGGGAGGTCATTGTGCCCTGTGCTCAGCACTGGTTAGGCCACACCTTGAGTCCTGTGTCCAGTTCTGGGCTCCTCAGGTTAAGAAGGACATTGAGATATCTAAACATGTCCAGAGAAGGGCAACAAAGCTGGGGAGAGGTCTGGAGCACAGCCCTGTGAGGAGAGGCTGAGGGAGCTGGGGTTGCTTAGCCTGCAGAAGAGGAGGCTCAGGGGAGACCTCATTGCCCTCTACAACTCCCTGAAGGGAGGTTGTAGCCAGGTGGGGGTTGGTCTCTTCTCCCAGGCAAGCAGCACCAGAACAAGAGGCCACAGTCTCAAGCTGTGCCAGGGGAGGTTTAGGCTGGAGGTGAGGAGAAAGTTCATCCCAGAAAGAGTAATTGGCCATTGGAATGTGCTGCCCAGGGAGGTGGTGGAGTCACTATCCCTGGAGGTGTTCAATAAAAGCTTGGATGTGGCACTTGGAGCCATGGTTTAGTTGTCCTGAGGTGTTGGGTAATAGGTTGGACTTGATGATCTCTGAGGTCATTTCCAACTTGCTTGATTCTGGGATTCTATGGGAAAAACCCCAAAGAATCCTTTCCTGAGGTGCTCAGTTGGTTAGCTGGTGAATCCTGGTGATTAAATTAATCTGTCACCATCCTCACTGATGCTGCAGTAGCTTAGATTCAAGGAGCTCACGAGGGAGAGGATCCTTGTCAGTCCTCATGGGGCTTCGTTCCACCCCAAAGCTGACGTTCCCGTTCTTTCCCTCCCTGCCTCCTGCCAAGTACTGTCAGTGTTGCCAGCATCCAGCTCAAGGACCTACTTAGAGCAAAATGTTTACACTCACAAACAAGAAAAAGGGCATTGGAGAGCAAATGTTTGCATTCTGCAAAGCCATGTCCCTGCTTTTGGCGTCAGCTGAGCGCTGGTCTGCTGGCACGATCCGAGCGGTGGGAGGCTCACTCAGACTGCTGTGATCTTATAATGCCAGGGCAAAAGGCACTGCCTGGGAGCTGTCACCTTCCCAGCTGTGGTGGGTGGAGGAGAGAGAGGAATTTGGAGGGAAAAAATTACCCCCCAAAATAAGCTGCCAGACCAGCTCAGAAGGTTTTGCAAGGTATCCAGAGAAGGGCCACGAGGATGAGCAGAGGGCTGGAGCTGCTCTGCTATGGAGACAGACTGAGAGAGCTGGGGTTGTTCAGTCTGGAGAAGAGAAGGCTCTGAGGAGATCTTCTTGTGGCCTTCCAGTTTCTGAAGGGGGCTCCAGGAAAGCTGGGGAGGGACTTTTTTAGGGTATCAGGGAGTGAGGACTGGGGGGAGTGGAGCAAAACTGGATGTGGGTAGATTGAGCTTGGATGTTAGGAAGAAGTTGTTCCCCATGAGGGTGTTGAGAGACTGGCAGAGGTTGCCCAGGGAGGTGGTGGAAGCCTCATGCCTGGAGGTGTTTGCAGCCAGGCTGGATGTGGCTGTGAGCAAGCTGCTGTAGTGTGAGGTGTCCCTGGCCATGGCAGGGGGGTTAGAGCTGGCTGAGCCTTGAGGTCCCTTCCAGCCCTGACAATTCTGGACATAGCACTCGAGGTGTGGCTTCCCCAGAGCTGAGTGCCAGGGGACAATCCCCTCCCTGCTGCTGCTGGACACAGCATTGCTGATCCCAATCAGGAGGCCTTTGGCTCCTTTGGAGAAGAGGCTTCTGGGGGGGACTCTGGTAGCAGGAGGATTATCAGTGCAGACAGCCAAAGGAAAAGGAAAGCTCTGACAAAGCAGTCCTGCCGCCAGGATGCCTTTGGCTTTCTTGGCCAGCTGGGCACACTGCTGGCTCCTCTTCAGCTGCGTGCCCATGAGCAGCCCCAGGTCCCTTTGTGCCAGCAGCTTTCCAGCCACACTGCCCCAAGCCTGGAGCACTGTTTGGGGTTGTTGTGACCCAAGTGCGGGTCCTGGCATTCTTACAAGTAGTAGTGATGAAGGATCCTGCTCTCTAAGCTATCCGTGGTGTCAAGTCTCTCTCTGTCTCCCCGCTAAGATCGGGGTCGGTGCCCTCTGCCAGCAGCATCCAGCAGCAGCTTGCAGGCGATGTGAGCCTCTCACTGAGGACCTGTCCGGGGAAGGGCTGGCTTAATGCCTCCAATCGAACGGCAGAGCTGCTCGCTTTGGCGTGCTGCCCCCCTCGCAATTGCCGTACCCCCGGGGGGGGGGAGGGGCGGGGGGCAAAAAAATCCCTGGGTCCTGTTTGCTTTTCAGGTGGTCGAGGAGGGCAAACAGTCACTTTGTGCCTTGCCCTCTCTGCGGGAACACGCTGGGGGGGGTTCGCCTCACAAAGCAGCGCAGGTTGCTCTCTGCTTTTGTGGTGTTGATTCCGCTGTGCCAACAATTAGTGCCGGTTGCCTCGGAAACCTCTCTGCACCCTGCTGGGGCTGCTGACAGGCACATTTGGACGGAAATGGCTTTGTTTTCCCAGTTCTACGAGCGCGCACGCAGCTGAGCCTTTTGCCGGGCTCTGCCCGTGTTGCCCTCCCCAAACTACGGCGACATTAAGGAAACACAATTCCCAGCAGCAGAACAAGAGGACGCAGTCTCAGGCTGCGCCAGGGGGGAGGTTTAGGCTGGAGGTTAGGAGGAAGTTCTACACAGAGAGAGTGATTGCCCATTGGGATGGGCTGCCCGGGGAGGTGGTGGAGTCACCATCACTGGAGGTGTGCAGGAGGAGACTTGATGGGGTGCTTGGTGCCATGGGTTAGTTGATTAGGTGGTGTTGGATGATAGGTTGGACTCGATGATCTTGAAGGTCTCTTCCAACCTGGTCTAGTCTAATGTAGTCTAGTCTAGTCTAGTCTGTTAGTCTATTCTGTTCCATTCCATTCTATTCTATTCTATTCTATTCTATTCTATTCTATTCTATTCTATTCTATTCTATACTATTCTATTCTATTCTATTCTATTCTATTCTATTCTATTCTATTCTACTCTATTCTATTCCACTCCATTCTATTCTATTCCATTCTATTCCATTCTATTCTATTCTATTCCAGTCTATTTCTATTCTATTCTATTCTATTCTATTCTATTCTATTCTATTCTATTCTATTCTATTCTATTCTATTCTATTCCATTCCATTCCATTCCATTCTATTCTATTCCATTCTATTCTATTCCATTCTATTCCATTCTATTCTATTCTATTCTATTCTATTCTATTCTATTCTATTCTATTCTATTCTATTCTATTCTATTCTATTCCACTCCATTCTATTCTATTCCATTCTATTCCATTCTATTCTATTCTATTCCATTCTATTTCTATTCTATTCTATGCTATTCCATTCTATTCTATTCTATTCTATTCTATTCTATTCTATTCTATTCTATTCTATTCCATTCCATTCTATTCTATTCCATTCTATTCTATTCCATTCTATTCTATTCTATTCCATTCCATTCCATTCTATTCTATTCTATTCTATTCTATTCTATTCCATTCCATTCCATTCCATTCCATTCCATTCCATTCCATTCTATCCTATTCTTTCCATCCCTTTGCATCTTTCTTTATCCCTGTTTTTAGCCCCAGTGCTCCAGGAGCCTCAATTCCCCTTTGCTCTGACCGAGCTCACTGCTCATTTGCTTGGTCGGTGGCTGAGGGGTGGCGTTGTGAGCAGGAGTGAAGTCCTGGCATGAGTTTTCAGTCTCCTCCTCTCCACCCCTCCCTCCTGCCATCCCTTTCCTTCAGTTTCTTCCTGGAGCATTTTGTTGTGCCTTGCAGTTCCAGCATGTTGAACTCGGTTCAATGCCTCAAGTCCTGGCTTTACAGAGCCCCCAGGTGGCATCTACCACAGCCGTGGCAAACTCAAGACCTGATGCCAGCATAGTGGTGTCAGATAGAGCTGATGGTAGAAGGAGCAGGATGTGACCCTGCTCTGCTCTGGAAGGTGTCACAGGATCAGAGGATGTTAGGAGATGGAAGGGACCTCTGGAGATCTTCGAGTCCAACCCCCCCCTGCCAGAGCAGGACCAGAGAAAAAGTGCCTGGGGCTGAAGGAAAACCATTAAAGAGAGAACAAAGGCAGCAGAGCCAGGGCGGATCGTCTCCTCTACTCTGCCCTGCTGAGACCTCCCCTGGAATATTGCATCCAGCTCTGGGCTCCCCAGTTCAGGAGGGACAGGGATCTGCTGGAGAGAGTGCAAGGGAGGGCTGCAAGGATGCTGAAGGGCCTGCAGCACTGCCTGGTGAGGAGAGGCTGAGAGCCCTGGGGCTGTTTAGAGTGGAGAAGAGAAGACTGAGAGGGGATCTGATCAATGTCTATCAATAGCTGAGGGCTGGGGGTCAAGAGGGAGGGGACAGGCTCTGCTCAGTTGCACCCTGGGATAGGACAAGTGGCAATGGAAGGAAACCACAGCACAGGAGGTTCCACCTCAACATGAGGAGGAACTTCTTCACTGTGAGGCTCCCAGAGCACTGGAAGAGGCTGCCCAGAGAGGTTGTGGAGTCTCCTTCTCTGGAGCCTTTGCAGCCCTGTCTGGATGTGTTCCTGTGTGCCCTGTGCTGGGTTCTATGGTCCTGCTCTGGCAGGGGGGCTTGGACTGGAAGATCTCCCGAGGTCCTTTCCAGCCCCTATATCCCCCTTTGATCCTGTGGGCAGACACTGCCACATCACAGTGGAGCTGAGTCGCAGATCTCATCAGGGCTCTTGCCTTTGGAGTTGCCAGTTGTTTCTAGCAGCTTTCTGGCAATGCTTGGCAAGAGCTCACACACCTTTTCTCTTTTTTCCAAGGCTCTTGCCACCATCCAGATGTCTGTCTCTGGGGCTGCTGAACCTGCCCGTTAAAATGCTTAATGGGCTGGAAAGGCTTCCTGGGAAATGCAGGGACTGCCGGTAGTGGATTCAGGTGCCGGTGGAGACACCTGCAGTCCACTGACAGCCGCAGCAGCAGCAGCAGAGAGATGAAGGAGAGCTTTGACACAGCATCTTGGCCTTCTGCAGGGTCTGACCCCAGGTCTTTGGCTCTGCTGTGGCCGTGGTTGGCATGTGGGCTTGCTTTAACAGTGCCTGGTTGAGTCTGTCAGGGAAGGGGGGGGCTCTCTTGGGTGTCTGGATGACACATGCTGCAGCTCAAACATCAGTGCCAAAGCAAGCTGGGGTGGGGAATGTGCAGCTGCTGTGCCCTTGAGTGTAGCCAGTACACAGAATCACAGAATTAACCAGGTTGGAAAAGAGCTTCAAGGTCATCCAGTCCAACCTATCCCCCAACACCATCCAATCAACTCCCCCATGGCACTGAGGGCCTCACCCAGGCTGGTTTTAAACACTTCCAGGGATGCTGACTCCACCACCTCCCTGGGCAGCCCATACCAAAGGCCAATCTCTCTTTCTGGGAAGAATTTATTCCTCACATCCAGCCCTGGCACAGCTTGAGACTGTGTCCTCTTGTTCTGGTGCTGGTTGCCTGGGAGAAGAGACCAAGCCCCACCTGGCTACAACCTCCCTTCAGGGAGCTGTAGAGAGCAATAAGGTCTCCCCTGAGCCTCCTCTTCTCCAGGCTAAGCAACCCCAGCTCCCTCAGCCTCTCCTCATAGGAGCTGTGCTCCAGAGCCCTCCCCAGCCTTGTGCTCCAAACCCCTCCCCAGCTTTCTTGCCCTTCTCTGGACACGTTCCGCTGTCTCAACATCCTTTGTGAATTGAGGAGCCCAGAACTGGACACAGAACTCCAGGTGTGGCCTAACCAGTGCTGAGCACAGGGCACAATGACTTCCCCTCTCCTGCTGGCCACACTGTTCCTGATCCAGGCCAGGATGCCATTGGCCTTCTTAGCCACCTGGGCAGACTGCTGGCTCATGTTCAGTTGCTCTCCACCAGTACCCCCAGGTCCCTCTCTGCCTGGCTGCTCTCCAGCCACTCTGCCCCCAGCCTGCAGCACTGCCTGGGGTTGTTGTGGCCAGTGTGTAGAACCCAGCACTCACATTTGTTAACCCTCATGCCCTTGGACTCTGCTGACATCCAAAACCAGGAGCAGGCAGCACTTTCTGGTTTGAATTTTAACCCTGGTGTTAAATCATTGTAGTGCCCAGGTCAAGTGCCTGCCCTCTCAGCAGGGCAGAGTCCTGTGCTCCTGCCAGAGAGCAGGCACAGGCTTAGTAGAAAGTGGGCAGAGTTGACCTGACTGACCTCTTGGAGCTTGTCCTGAAGTGACATTGTTTGAGGGAGCAGCAGAGTCACTGTCCCCTATGTATTAGGTCTCTGCTCATGGTCAGGAGACTCTGGAAGCTCATTATGAGGATCTTCCACAATGCCTCCTTGCCATTATGGACATCACAGTTGAGGACCACATGTCCTTGTGGGTACCACAATCCCTGAAATCCAGCTGGGAGGCCTGTGCCATGAGCTCCTGGCACCTGGATAAAGCAGAGCAGCAGCATGCAAAGGGAAGCCAGGCTGCTGCTCTTCCTGGGGCTGGAGGCTGGTGTGAAGCCAAGGACCTTGTTGCCCTCTAAGAAACACACATTTGGTGTTACTTGCCATTTGATAGTGCCACCTTTTGTGACACAAAGTGGAGTCAGAGGATGAAGACAGCGAGCTGAGTGATGCTGTGGATACCCCAGAGGGACAGGATGGCAGCCAGAGGGACCAGGACAGGCTGCAGAGGTGGTGCCCAGGGGAACCTCATGAGGCTCAACAAGAGCAAGTGCAGGGTTCTGCACCTGGGCTGGAACAATCCTCACTGTCAATGCAGGCTGGGGGAGGAGGGGAGAGAAAGCAGCCCTGAGGAAAAGGACTTGGGGGTGCTGGTGGGGGAGAAGCTGGACAGGAGCAGGCAGGGTGAGCTTGCAGCACAGAAGGCCAAGGGCAGCCTGGGCTGCATCCAAAGCAGCATTGCCAGCAGAGCCAGAGAGGGGATTCTGCCACTGTGCTCTGCTCTGCTGAGACCTCCCCTGCAGTGCTGTGTGCAGGTCTGGAGCCCTCAGCACAGGAAGGACCTGGACCTGATGGAGAGGGTCCAGAGGAGGGCCATGAAAATTGTGAGGGGGTTGGAGCAGCTCTGCTCTGAGGACAGGCTGAGGGAGCTGGGGGTGTTCAGCCTGCAGAAGAGAAGACTCCAGGGAGACCTAAGAGCAACCTGCCAGGACCTGAAGGGGGCTACAAGAAGGCTGCAGAGAGGCTGTTTGCAAAGGCCTGCAGGGACAGGACCAGGGGCAATGGCTTCAAAGTAGAGCAGAGCAAATTTAGATTGGATGTGAGGAAGAAGTTCTGCACCATGAGGGTGGTGGAACACTGGAAGAGGTTGTCCAGGGAGGTGGTTGAGGCTCCATCCCTGGAGGTATTCAAGGTGAGGTAGGAGAGGGCCCTGGGCAACCTGCTCTAGTTGGGGATGTCCCTGCTGAGTACAGAGGGGTTGGACTGGGTGAGCTTTGGAGGTCTCTTCCAGCCTGGCCATTCTCTGAGTCTATGTTTACCTGCTTATAGAGAGGGACAATAAGTCTCTATGAGCAAAACTCTCCCCAGTGAAGGCAGAGTTTTCAGGCAGGGAGGATTTTGCTGGGTATCCAGGCTGCCTGACTCTCTTTGGTGGTTGGTTGGGCTTTTTGTTTGTTTTGGGTTTTGTTTGGGGGTGTTTTTTTGTGTGTGTTTTCTTTATCATTAGGCTTCATTGAACTTCCACTGAACCATAAGGGAGCTGTGAAGTCTCAATAGCTGCCCTGGGAGGATCTGACTTGCCCGTTGGATCTGCTATTTATAGTGTCCATTAGTGCAAGAGTGTCTGTCCTTTTGCAGCAGTCATGTACAGCAAAGGCTCTGCTCTTCTGGGGAGCTGTCCTCTGTCACCCAAAATATCCATCAAAAGAGGCTGCAGAAGTGAGGCTTCCATGGTTAAAAACACAGGCAAGCAAACAAGACAGCCTGGCCCCAACCAAACAAAACCCACCCACCACCCAAGCCTCAAACCCAACCAACCAAAGCAAACAACCAAACAAAAACCCCCAACACGAACCCAGAGGCAGCTGTGGCTTGGTTTGCTTATTTTGCACAGCCCAAGGTGGCAATTTCAGCCTTTCAGGAGGAATCCTGCCACCTCCAGCCATAGCTCCCCGTGGGATACAATCTTTGTCCCAAGCAAATTAGATCAGGAAGGGAGGTGAGGGAGTGGGAACGATCTTGCAGTCTTTCAGAGCCCATTTTTGTCCCCCCAGAACCAGGCTGGAGGTGACCCAAGTATAAGTTCTGTAACAAGGGAGACCTTTTTAACAGGGATTTGCCTTACCTTGCTGGGAGGGGGTTTGGCTGATAGAGAGCAGGTGACCGAGCAAATATGCTCCAGGATGCTAAATCCAGCCTGCATTTTGCTGTCTCACAGTACATTAGAGGTTGGAAGGCACCTCCAGAGATCAGCCAGTCCAACCCCCCTGCCAGAGCAGCATCATCCAGGGAAGTCTGAACAGGAGGGGACCCTGTGACTTTCCCCCACATCCAGGGGGTTGGAAAGGCTCCAGAGAAGGAGACTCCACAAGCTCTCTGGGCAGCCTGCTCCAGGCCTCTGTCACCCTCACTGCAAAGAAGTTTCTTCTCATGTTCAGCTGAAACCTTCTCTGTTTGTATCCATTGTTCCTCCTCTTATTGCTGTGCACTACTGAAAAGAGCTTGGCCTCCTCCACACCCACCCCTCAGGTATAACATAGAAGAGCATAGCACAGACTAGCATAGACTAGACTAGACTAGACTAGAATAGAATTAACCAGGTTGGAAAAGACCTTTGAGATCATCAAGTTCAACCTATCACCCAATACCATCCAATCAACTAAACCATGGCTCCAAGTGCCACGTCCAATCCCCTCTTGAACACCTCCAGGGATGGTGACTCCACCACCTCCCTGGGCAGCACATTCCAAAGGCCAATCTCTCTTGCTGGCAAGAACTTCTTCCTAACCTCCAGCCTAAACCTCCCCTGGCACAGCTTGAGACTGTGTCCTCTTGTTCTGGTGCTGGTTGCCTGGGAGAAGAGACCAACCCCCACCTTCAGGTACCCTTCAGGCAGTTAGAGAGCAGATTTCTATTTGACTTTACTCTTGGCACATTTACACTCCTGTGTTCTTGGGCTGTCAGTGTTTTACTTCAGCTTCTCCTGTTACTGTTGTTGCTTGCCAGTTCTGATGGCTTCCTCCATCTACTCTTGCTGTTGGCTGCAGCCAATGCAGCTGTTGCAGTCTCCTTTCTTCCAGTCACCAGGGACACTTCACTGACTGCAGCTCCCTGAGGTCCTTCCTAAACTGAGGGCCACAGGACTGGACACAATATTCCAGATGTGTCCTCACCAGGGCAGAGTACAGGGGGAGCAGAACCTCTCTCAACCTACTCACCACAGCCCTTCTAATCCCCCCCAGGATGCCATTGGCCTTCTTGGGCACCAGAGCAGATTGCTGCCTGTGGTCCTTACATCATGACCTTGTTTGTGCCAAAGAGAGGCAAACACAGCACTTGGCTGTCAGACAAACACAAAACTGTGAAGGTCAAGTCACTCACACCTGTGATTTGGGGGAGGAAAGGAAGCCCTGCTTTTCTGAGGGACAATGGAGGAGGAAAAACTTCACATTTAGAAGTCATTCTGTAAGAGCTGTGGTGAGTGTGAGGAGCGATCAGCATTACTGAGCTCACAGACAGTGTCCCCTGGCAGGGTGCTTGCTGTGAGGTTACATGTAGGGCATTGATTTAAATACACTTCCCTTTCCCAGCTGATCCTTGCCTGAGGGACACAGTAATGGGTGAGCAGAGAGCTTTTACTGCTGCCATGGGGATGGGGATTAATGGGCACTGTGTGAGTGCCTCCTGGCAGGAGCAGGGGGCATTGCCTGGTGCCATTAGGAACCTCTTGTCTCTGGGGTGGATCAGCAATAGAATTCCTGCCCTGGTCTGAGGCATGTGCCTGCTGTGCAGCTGGTGGCCCCACAGCCACCCCCACAGGGCAGCTTCTTGCCCTCCCTAGGGCTCAGCTCCATGCTGGATTCTGGTGCCCTGTGTTTGAAACAACCCTCAGGCAGCACTCAAATAGCTGGAGAGTGAAGGGGGGTTATGTCCACTGAGCCTGGTTCTGAGGAGGAGGAAGGTATCAATTAATGAGTAAGAGAGAGGGCTAAGTTCACAGGATCAGAGGATGGCAGGGGTTGGAAGGGACCTCTGAGTGATAGGACTGGGGGGGATGGAGCAAAACTAGAAGTGGGTAGATTCAGATTGGCTGTTAGGAAGAAGTTCTTCCCCATGAGGGTGGTGAGAGACTGGCACAGGCTGCCCAGGGAGGTGGTGGAAGCCTCATCCCTGGAGGTTTTTCAGGCCAGGCTGGATGTGGCTGTGAGCAAGCTGCTGTAGTGTGAGGTGTCCCTGGCCATGGCAGGGGGTTGGAACTGGCTGATCCTTGAGGTCCCTTCCTACCCTGACAATTGCATGGTTCTAAGTCCCTCATCAGTGTAGATGTCTGTCTGGGGACTGCCTTTAATGTGCTGCTGAGGAGGAAATACCATTCAAAGTCCATACAGGGCTGCAGCTCACCCCAGGTGTTTTGTGTCAAGAAACCCCAGGGCTCAGCTGGCTGCTCTGCCCCCTCTTTGCCAAGCAGCACCTGCAAGCAGACACAATCATTGCAGGCATTTAAGAAGCGATCATCTTACAGCTGTGCAGAAAGAACACTGAGGCTTTGTGCATCTCCCTGCTCCCCTGTCTTTTACCACACACTCAACAACATTTTCCTCTGAGACCTCTGTCCCTTCTGTTTGATTTGCTTCTATTTCAGGGAGGAAAAAAAACAGAAGGAGAGAAAGACAAAAGGTTACCTCTAACAAAGGGATTCAGCCATGTGTTTATTGTTTAAGCTCACCCTTGTGATTTGAAGCCCTCCTTCTCATGAGCTTGCTTTTCTTTGTGTTTTCTGGCTCTGCTGCTGCCACAGAAGAAGTGTCTGCCAGGATAGTGCAAGTGGTAACAGCTGAAGCTGTAGCAGTCCTGAAAGGAGAACAGGAAAAGGAAGTCCAACACAAAGAGCAGCCCGGACCGCTCCCGTTAGGTAAAATGAAGTGATGCTCAAAGTGTTCCTCCTGTCTGCAAATGTTATCTGTGCCTCTCTCACAAACCCCACTTACAGCTGCGGGCCTGGGTAAGCTGCAGCACCACTGGGTAAGTGCTGGCACCGTGTGGGAATGGTAGAAATGCTGTGTCCAGCAGGAGCAGGGAGGGGATCGCCAGGGCCTGCCCTTGGGGCTCAGCAACCCCCAGCAATGCTACAGGCTTGGAGGAGTGTGGCTGGAAAGCTGCCTGGCAGAAAGGGACCTGGGGGGTGCCAATGGACAAGCAGCTGAAGAGGAGCAGTGTGCCCAGCTGGCCAAGAAAGCCAAAGGCATCCTGGCTGGGATCAGCAATGCTGTGTCCAGCAGCAGCAGGGAGGGGATTGTCCCCTGGCACTCAGCTCTGGGGAGGCCACACCTGGAGTGCTGTGTCCAGTTTGGGGCACCTCAAGACAAGAGAGATGTGGAGAGAAGTTGTTCCCCATGAGGGTGGTGAGACACTGGCAGAGGTTCCCCAGGGAGGTGGTGGAAGCCTCATTCCTGGAGGTTTTTCAGGCCAGGCTGGATGTGGCTGTGAGCAAGCTGCTCTAGTGTGAGGTGTCCCTGCCCATGGCAAGGGGGTTGGAGCTGGCTGAGCCTTGAGGTCCCTTCCAGCCCTGACAATTCTGTGATTCTATGATTCTAAACCAACAAACCAACAAACAAACACCAAAACCAAAGAACCCAAACAACCAATGCAATCCTTTTATTGTAACCTTTAAGAATCATAGAGTCAACCAAGGTTGGAAAAGACCTCGGAGATCATCAAGTCCAACCTGTCAAACCCACCTGTGCCGAATGCGCGTCTCTGGAAATCCACTAAGCTCTCCCCCCTCTCTGCTGAATAATCCTCTCAAGCTGGGCACTTCAGTGTGACTGCAGCTTGTACCCAGCCCTGCCCTGCTAGCTCTCACTCTCCCTGTGTTTGGTTTCTAGCAGTTGAAGAGTCAGCCAACCTGCCTCCTTCCCCACCTCCGTCGCCGGCTTCCGAGCAGACCGGAGCGCTGGAGGAAGGTAAGAGTCTCTCGGCCAGCCCTGTGGCACAGCACGGTCTAAAGGATGGGGGAAGCAGAAAATGGAGATGCTTTCTGCCACATTCAGTGTGGAAAAGGTCAGGGAGCATCTCCCCACCTGGCACCCAGCTGCAATGCATGGATGAGGTAGCATGGAGGTAACTGGCAGCGTATACCTTGGGTGCATCCCTCTTCAAGAGACAAAGCTGCTGAGGCTCGCCTTCATATCTGGTGTCTGCAACCCGAGCCCAGGTGGCTGCTCTGAGACACTGGGGGTCATCTTTCTTTCTTTTATTGGTTTCTTTTGTTTAATGGCCATTAGCTTTGGGCTTGGATCTCCAGTGCATGAAAGCAAAGAGATTCAGGGTACACCCATCTCCAAGAGACACAGTTGCTGATGCTCACCTTTATGTCTGGTGCCTGCAACCCGAGCCCAGGTGGCTGCTGTGATGTACTGGGGGCCATCTTTGCTTATTGGATTGGTTTCTTTTGTTTAATGGCCATTAGCTTTGGGCTTGGATCTCCAGTGCATGAAAGCAAAGAGATTCAGGGTGCATCCATCTTTAAAAGTTTCTGATGCTCACCTTTCCATCAGGTGTCTGCAACCCGAGCCCAGGTGGCTGCTGTGATGTACTGGGGGTCATCTTTCTTGCTTTTATTGGTTTCTTTGGTTTAATTGCCATTAGTTTGGGATCTTGCATGCATGAAGGCAAAGAGATTCAGGGTACACCCATCTCCAAGAGACACAGTTGCTGATGCTCACCTTTATGTCTGGTGCCTGCAACCCGAGCCCAGGTGGCTGCTGTGATGCACTGGGGGCCATCTTTGCTTATTGGATTGGTTTCTTTTGTTTAATGGCCATTAGCTTTGGGTTTGGATCTCCAGTGCATGAAAGCAAAGAGATTCAGGGTACATCCCTCTTCAAGAGACAAAGTTGCTGATGCTCACCCTTATACCTGCAACCTGAGCCCAGGTGGCTGCTGTGATACATTGTGGGGGTCATCTTCCTTTCTGTTTTTGTTTAATTGCCATTAGCTTTGTGTTTGGACCTTACATGCATGGAAGCAAGGAGATTCAGAGCTGGGTCATTGCTGCAATCCCTGCTTCAGTGCCTGTGTGTATTTGGGGAGGGGAAGGGAGGGAGCTGTGGGAGCCAAATACTAGTCTCACAAAGCCAATTTACACTCCCCCCTCCACAACTAACCTTCAGTTTCAGCAGCCCCATGATCACCTCATTTCCTTCCTGCTAAAATCCCCTCCAGCAAAGAACTTCAGCATTGGCTTCGTTGTAAGCAGAGGGCTAAGCCCCAGTGGGGTTGGCACGGTGGTGAGGCAGTGCCAGTGGTGAGCCGGTGCCAGTGCTTTGCTCGACGGAAGGCTGCTTCAAGGCCATCGGTGCAGGCAGGCAGCAGTGTGTTCAACCTGAGCCATGTCACCTTGGGAAAAGGGAAGGATTTGGGGTCAGAATCTTTAAGGGACTGCCAGCTGACCTCTGCCATGCCAGAAGCAGTTCTGTGTGTCCATTTATTTCGTCCTCAGATTTCCCTTTGAGCGCTTTCTTCCTTCCTTCCTTTCTTTCTCTGCTGTTGTCCAAGGAGTGCATGGAAATAACTTCTTGAGCCATCTGCTGAGCAAACTTCGTTGGCATCTTCACACAGAGCTTCTCTCAGCTGTGCAAGTGGCTGGTTGCTATTTCATGTGCTTCCAAGGGCTGCCTCTTGGCTTACCTCTTGCAATTAGGGCATGTTCCATCCTGCAGTCGGTGTTGAGATAAGGCAATTAGTGGCTGTGTTAACAGGAACAACATTTGTCAGCCCACTGTGCTGGAAATACAGCCTTAGGTGTGGTTAGTAAACAGGAAGAAGTATAACCAGAAATGCCTACAGGATGTGGTTAGTAACCAGTATAACCAGAAATGCCTATAGGATGTGGGTAGTAACCAGAAACACCTGCTGAGTGTGGTTAGTAACCAGTAGTGCCTATAGGATGTGGTTAGTAACCAGTATAAAGTATAGCCAGAAATGCCTATAGGATGTGGTTAGTAACTAGAAACACCTGCTGGGTGTGTTTAGTAACCAGTAGTACCTACAGGATGTGGTTAGTAACCAGAAACACCTGCTGGGTGTGTTTAGTAACCAGTAGTGCCTACAGGATATGGTTAGTAACCAGAAACACCTGCTAGGTGTGTTTAGTAACCAGTAGTACCTACAGGATGTGGTTAGTAACCAGTATAAAGTATAGCCAGAAATGCCTACAGGATGTGGTTAGTAACCAGAAACACCTGCTGGGTGTGTTTAGTAACCAGTAGTGCCTACAGGATATGGTTAGTAACCAGAAACACCTGCTGGGTGTGTTTAGTAACCAGTAGTACCTACAGGATGTGGTTAGTAACCAGAAACACCTGCTGGGTGTGTTTAGTAACCAGTAGTACCTACAGGACATGGTTAGTAACCAGTATAAAGTGTAGCCAGAAACATCTGCTGGGTGTAGTAGTAACCAGTATAATCAGGAACACCTCCTGGATGTGGTTAGTAACCAGTATGAAGTATAACCAGAAACCCTGAAGTGTAACCAGAAATGCCTACAGGATGTGGTTAGTAACCAGTCTAAAGTGGAATGAGTTTTGGGCACCTCGAGACAAGAGGGATGTGGAGGGGCTGGAGCCAGGGCAGAGGAGGGCAAGGAAGCTGGGAAGGGCCTGGAGAAGAAATCTGATGAAGAGCAACTGAAGGAGCTGGGGATGGTTAGTGTGAAGCAGAGGAGGCTGAGGGGAGACCTCCTGGCTCTCTACAGCTCCCTGAAAGGAGGTTGTGGAGAGCTTGGTGCTGGTCTCTTCTCACAGATCATTAGCCATTGAACAAGGGGAAGAGCCTCAAGCTGCAGCAGGGCAGCTTCAGACTGGACAGGAGGAAGAATTTTTCCCCATCAGGAGTGGTCAGGGCTTGGAATGGGCAACAAAGCTGGGGAGGGGTTTGAAGCACAGCCCTGTGAGGAGTGGCTGGGGGTGTTCAGCCTGGAGAAGAGGAGGCTCAGGGGAGACCTTCTTGCTGTCTACAGCTACCTGAAGGGAGGTGGTAGCCAGGTGGGGGTTGGTCTCTTCTCCCAGGCAAGCAGCACCAGAACAAGAGGACACAGTCTCAAGCTGTGCCAGGGGAGGTTTAGGCTGGATGTTAGGAAGAAGTTCTTCACTGAAAGATAGATTGGCCATTGGGATGTGCTGCCCAGGGGGGTGGTGGAGTCCCCATCACTGGAGGTGTCCAAGAGGGGATTGGACGTGGCACTTGGTGCCATGGTTTAGTAGTCAGGAGGTGTTGGGTGAGAGTTTGGACTTGATGATCTTTAAGGTCTTTTCCAACCTTATTGATTCTGTGACTCTCTGCAGTTCCAAGCCCCCTGCCATGGGCAGGGACACCTGACAGGTTGCTCAGTGGCCAGAAGGATACCAGGTTGCTTCTCCCACAAAATTATCACTGTTATCAATTCAGGATAGCGAATGACAGGAAAAAAGAATCTTGTGTTCTGCCCTGTGTTAAAGGATGTGGTCCTCAATTGCTGTGAGAAACTTGAGCTTTTGCTGACCCCAGCAAGCCAGAGCTGTCAGTTTGATTGCAGCACAGCTCTCATTCAGGGGAGTTTGCCTCAGCAGAGTTTGACCCAGTTTTTACCATCCTTGTTCAAACCTCTGCCATCTGCCTCCCTATTCCCATGCCCCTTTGCATGTCTGTCTGTCTTTCTGCTCAGCAGAATGCAATTTATGAACTCAACCCAATGTTAAACAAACAAAGGGTTGAGTGCTTGGTGTGTCTACCTCAGGCCTCCTCCTTCCCCCCCCCTTCTCTTGGAGCCCTTTCCTCCCGTGCTTGTCAGTCTGCGTCGCCTTGCTCCGAGCGCAGGAGAGGCTTCCTTCAGTCACAGGAGGAAGGAAATCGCTGCTGTAGACATGACAAAGGTGGATGTGGCCAGCCATGCAGCAAACACAAATTAGAAGAGAAGGTACAGAAAGGGAGGGAGGTTTGTGGGTCAAGTGTCTTTCCTGAGAGAGAAAGGAGCTGGCTAGATGGAGGTCTCTGTCTTTCCTTCGGCTGCGGAGGAAAACGTTCCAATGAGCCTGTCCCTTTTTGCTGCTGCAGAAGGTAAGGCAAAAATCATTTGCTCTGTTGAAATGTTTTAGTTTGTTTCAGCTGTGGGAAGAGAATTTTGCTCAGGAAATGATCTTTCCCCTGGCCCTGTGTGCTCCTTGCATCGGTTGGATGTGGCCACGCAGGGCTGATGCGATCTCCTTAGTGCTCGGCAGCCTCTTCATGTCCAAATCCTTCTGAGTGTCTCAAGGCAGAAGAATGTCTTTTGTGGGCTGCCTGCCATTTTGGAACAGCCCTTTCAGCTCAGATGGGGCTTTAGGTACCAAACAAACTGAAAGGCATCAAGCATCCTGGAAAAATGGGTTTGGTTGCAAGTGAAAAATGACTTCTTGGGAGGTGTGTTCAAGAGACCTGGAAGCTAAAGCAGAATTAAGCCTTTGTGAGCAGGGAGTTTATTCATAGGCTTCAGAATATAGCAGTACAGGTTAGAAGGGGGTCTGCTAGAGAGCAGCCCTGTGGAGAAGGACCTGGGAGTGCTGGTAGACGTGTTCTGCATAGGAGAGCAACGTGCCCTGGTGGCCAAGAAGGCCAATGGGATCCTGGGGTGCATTGAGAGGAGTGTGTCCAGCAGAGCCAGGGAGGTTCTCCTCCCCCTCTACTCTGCCCTGCTGAAACCTCACCTGGAATATTGCATCCAGCTCTGGGCTCCCCAGTTCAGGAGGGACAGGGATCTGCTGGAGGGAATCCAAGGGAGGGCTGCAAGGATGCTGAGGGGACTGGAGCACTGCCTGGTGAGGAGAGGCTGAGAGCCCTGGGGCTGTTTAGTCTGGAGAGGAGAAGAGTGAGAGGGGATCTGATCAATGGCTATCAATATCTGTGGGCTGGGGGTCAGGAAGGAAGGGACAGGGACAGACTCTGCTCAGTTGCACCCTGTGGTAGGACAAGGGGCAATGGATATAAACTGCAGCACAGGAGGTTCCACCTCAACATGAGGAGGAACTTCTTCACTGTGAGGCTCCCAGAGCCCTGGACCAGGCTGCCTAGAGAGGTTGTGGAGTCTCCTTCTCTGGAAGCTTTCCACCCCTGTCTGGATGTGTTCCTGTGTGACCTGTGCTGGGTTCTATGGTCCTGCTCTGACAGGAGGATTGGACTGGAAGATCTCCAGACATCCCTTCCAACATCCTGTGTGGTCCTGTAATCCTCTAATACATGGGGGATTTCTTCCCCCCATGCTTTTAGATGAAGAAGAACTATTAGGAGGAACTAAAAGCCTTGTTTGCATCAATATAGAGCTCACAGGACCACAGCTCACAGTGTGTTAGGGGTTGGAAGGGACCTCCAAAGATCATCAAGTTCAACCCCCCTGCCGAGGCAGAGAGGGATCTGGGGGTGCTGGTGGACAGCAGCTGAACATGAGGCAGCAGTGTGCCCAGGTGGCCAAGAAGGCCAATGGCCTCCTGGCTCCACAACTGATGTATAGTTTGGAAATCCACTCCTTCTAGTGGTTGGTTTCTGCCCTTCAGAAAGGCTGTAGGAAATGCCACCTTCGTTTGCCCTCCTGCAACATGGCGCAGCTGCCTGCTTCCTTTCTCCCTGCCTCAACCTGTGTCCTGGCTGCTTTGCTCCTTCACAGTGGCTGCTGCTGCTAGTGCATGCACCCATCCTGTCTTGTCTTTTCTGTGTCTGTCTGTCTGTGTTGCAGTTTTTGTCTGTGTGTGTGTCTGTTTGTAGATGAAGGGGCGGAGGATCAGGTGGGACCACTAGAGCCGTGCCCGGGCTGCGTGCCTGCTGCCAGCAGGGAGAGGTGCAGCCCCCTGGCCCCCTCCATTTCAGTGTCTGTGCCCGAGGAGGAGCCCTGCAATTCGGAGGAGGAGTACTATGAGCATCCCTTGTTCAGCTCAGAGTGGACTGGCTCTAGTACCACAGTACCCAGTGCCACAGTGAAGAGCACAGAGGTCTTGTTGGGCCATCACGAAGGTGAACTGAGCACGGTCCCATTTTGTTCCTCTCCCCCTCCACACACCTGCCATCCATTCCATTCTAGATGTGCCTGCCTTCTGGGGAGGGGGACCAGGATACCCTCAGTGCCTCCCAGGAGAATCATAGAAGCCCAGAATTGTCAGGGTTGGAAGGGACCTCAAGGATCAGCCAGTTCCAACCCCCCTGCCATGGCCAGGGACACCTCACACTAGAGCAGCTTGCTCACAGCCACATCCAGCCTGGCCTCAAACACCTCCAGGGATGAGGCTTCCACCACCTCCCTGGGCAACCTCTGCCAGTCTCTCACCACCCTCATGGGGAAGAACTTCTTCCTAACATCCAATCTCAATCTATCAATTTCTAGTTTTGCTCCATTCCCCCCACTCCTATCCCTCCCTGACACCCTCAAAAGTCCCTCCCCAGCTTTCCTGTAGCCCCCTTCAGATACTGGAAGGCCACAAGAAGGTCTCCTGGGAGCCTTCTCTTCTCCAGACTGAACAGCCCCAACTCTCTCAGTCTGTCTCCAGAGCAGAGCAGCTCCAGCCCTCTGCTCATCCTCGTGGCCCTTCTCTGGACACCTTCCAGCACCTCCAGATCCTTCCTGGAATAGAGGCTCCAGAACTGGCCACAGTGCTCCAGGTGGGGTCTCAGCAGAGTGGAGCAGAGGGGGAGAATCACCCTCCAGAAGGCCTGCACGTAGAGCTGTGTTTTCTCCCCCTCATGTAAATGACAGCCCTCCAGAGTCTCATCTTCACTCAGTAAAGCTGCAGTGTGAGCATCAAATGCCACATTGGAGCCAGTGAACCTGTGGTCCCTGCTTAAAGCAGGGCTCTGGGCTGCTGGCCTGGCTTGCAGCAGCAGAAGCAAAAGGAGCAGCTAGGTTAAAGATGCATAAACCAATCTATTCTTTTGTGCCAGAGAATCACTGCCAAGACCAGTGTCCAAAATAGGCAACAAGGTTGCCCTGGAGCTAAGTTGTTACCAGAATGGAGGAAAAGCCATATCTGTACCCAAGGCAGCAGTGGAAGTTCTAAAGTTCTCCAGCAGGTACAAACAAGGTGGCTCCATTCTGCTGAGACCCCACCTGGAGCCTCTGTTCCAGGAAGGATCTGGAGGGGCTGGAAGGTGTCCAGAGAAGGGCCATGAGGATGAGCAGAGGGCTGGAGCTGCTCTGCTATGGAGACAGCCTGAGAGAGTTGGGGTTGTGCAGTCTGGAGAAGAGAAGGCTCCCAGGAGACCTTCTTGTGGTCTTCCAGTATCTGAAGAGAGCTACAGGGAAGCTTGGGAGGGACTTTTGAGGGTGTCAGGGAGTGAAAGGACTGGGGGGAATGGAACAAAACAAGGAATGGGTAGATTCAGATTGGCTGTTAGGAAGAAGTTCTTCTCCATGAGGGTTTTGAGACACTGGAAGAGGTTGCCCAGGGAGGTGGTGGCAGCCTCATCCCTGGAGGTTTCTCAGGCCAGGCTGGATGTGGCTGTGAGCAAGCTGCTGTAGTGTGAGGTGTCCCTGGCCATGGCAGGGGGGTTGGAACTGGCTGAGCCTTGAGGTCCCTTCCAACCCTGACAATTCCATGCTTCTGTGATTCTAACACTGGGTGGTGTTTGATCTCAATTTGATTTGCAGCCAGCCACCTCACATTGTGTCAGCTGACCACAAACAAGCAGGGAGGGGGGAAAAAAAAGCCATTTACTGTTAGTGTGTTTCTGTACCCCCTTTTTCCATGGCCTGATCATCACATCCATGTTGTTTTATCAGTGGGAGTTAACAGAATGGCTTTTGGGGAATCAAGGGAGGATCTGTTTCATTGACTAACAGGAATGCAGACTTCCTCTCTGAGGCAACAGATCCCCTTTCAGCTGGCAGCATTTCACTAGCTCAGTCTGGGGACCCAGGAGCTGAAGTTATAACCAGTGCTGAATCCTCTGCAGGCCTGTGTTGCAGGAAGGTGGAGGTGTGTGCCTGAAATTGCTCACTGGGTTGTTTCAAGCAACCAGAGCTGTTCAGAATTCACAGGGAAACAGCCTCCTGCTGCAGCCAGGCACAGATCTGTGCTAACGACTGAAGATCGCTCATGGCAGCCTGCTGGCCTGAAGCTAGTGGGGAGAGAAGCATCAGGCTGTAGCTGGGTGCCTATAGCTGTACTTAGATCACTCCTGGACTGGTTAATTCATGGCCAGCTTCCTTTACAGTCATAGGTTCAGGGGGTTGGAGCAGCTCTGCTCTGAGGACAGGCTGAGGGAGCTGGGGGTGTTCAGCCTGCAGAAGAGAAGGCTCCAGGGAGACCTAAGAGCAACCTGCCAGGACCTGAAGGGGGCTACAAGAAGGCTGCAGAGAGACTGTTTGCAAAGGTCTGCAGGGACAGGACCAGGGGCAATGGCTTCAAGGTAGAGCAGAGCAGATTTAGACTGGATGTGAGGAAGAAGTTCTGCACCATGAGGGTGGTGGAACACTGGAAGAGGTTGCCCAGGGAGGTGGTTGAGGCTCCATCCCTGGAGATATTTGAGGTGAGGCTGGGCAGGGCTCTGGGCAACCTGATCTAGTTGGGGATGTCCCTGCTGACTGCAGAGGGGGTTGGATTGCATGAGCTTTGTAGGTCCTTTCCAACCCAGACCGTTCTATGTACCTCTGGTGAAAGAGAGGGGGAAAAAGGAACCAAAAGGAAAACAAGCTGGATCAGCATTGAAAAGCCAGGCATGAGGAGGAGCTGTCCTCATAGGTCTGCATGCCAGCACTCTGCTTGGCATGAAGGTCTGCTGCCAAAGGGAGCCTTTAGGATTCCTTTGTTTAGTCAGGAATAACTTCCTGCTTTGGCAGCTAATGAGTTTTAACCACGTGGCATCACATGGGATGTCTCAGGAGGCAGAGGTGTGTACATGAGACTGCTCAGAGTTAAAATGAGAGGCTTTCCTTGAAGGCTGTGAACTGGCAGGGATGCACACAGCAAACCACACACACAGCCAGGACAAGTAAAGCAACTTACTGAGGGCCTGTTGGAGCTGGCCAGCTGCTGTCAGCCTGGCTGCTGTCCCGATCTGCCTGTGGGTAAATATGGCTGCAACACTCAGGCATCCCTGCAGCCCTGACTCTGCATCCTCTGGCTTCTGTTCATTTCAGATACAGTACCTAACCTTTACTACATGTTTATGTTATCACTGGTGTCTTTTACTTGACATAGTGGTACCTTTTGGCCTCACAAAGAGTGTTTGTGTTCTTTAAGTCACTTTGCAAAGGCCAGAACTGGGATGGATGATTGATTGTCTGCTCTTTCCCAGGATCAAAATCAAGCTCTGGTAAAGAGGTTCTGTTCTCACAGCAACAGGCTGGACACAGCCTCTTCCCAGATCCCAACCCAATTTGTTCTAAGTCTTGAATGAATGGAACAAAAATAGAAATGGATTAAGCTTGGTTGTCAGGAAGAAGTTCTTCCCCATGAGGGTGGTGAGACACTGGCACAGGTTGCCCAGGGAGGTGGTGGAAGCCTCATCCCTGGAGGTTTTTCAGGCCAGGCTGGATGTGGCTGTGAGCAAGCTGCTGTAGTGTGAGGTGTCCCTGCCTGTGGCAGTGGGGTTGGAACTGGCTGATCCTTGAGGTCCCTTCCAACCCTGACAATTCTGTGATTCGATGATTCTGCCATGGCATGAATGAAGATTGCTCTTGATATTGCTACCCTGATCTGACCAGCCCATAGGCTGAGTGATGTGTCTCAGAAATTCAGGTGAACTGACAGTTCTGTTGCACTCAGGAGCTTCTTGGACTCAGCTGTCGATGAGGAGCCTGGAGGCTAGTGGGGAAACAGGAGAGTCCTGCATGTTAAAACTGTGATTTTCTCAAGCAGTTCAGGTGTCAGGCAGCCCATGGGAGGAACTGTTTGTAGACCTGCCCATTGTGGGGATCATGGCTGGATTCTTGTGCAGCCATTAGCTACCAGCCAGGCTCAGGGCTTAGGACTGTGGAAGTGGCTCCGTGTTCTGTCAGATCCAGGATTCATGGGACAGGTCGACTTGCTGGCATTTAGCACTCAGTTTTGCCAAGGTCAGTGGAAAGAAATGAATGCCTCACACCTCCTCCAGCTCAGCTGAATGTCTTGGACTGGATTAAACAGCACATTTACCAGAAATCCATAGGAGTGTACCTTGAGCTCAGCGATGCATCGGTGTTGTCAGAGCCATCCATCATTCAATACCATCTCCATTTGCAAGGAATCCTTGCCCCAGAGTCATCTTTGGGAGAGGTATAGCTGTAAAACACTTTCAGCTCTCACCTTACATCATAACCTTGCTTCCCTGGGGGAGACAGGGGTCTTTTGGGGAGGGGGGTTGGATTAGGGTGAGAAAATTCCCCTCCACCATGGCTACAAAGGGCTGGGTGCTACTAGCGGTCCTTTGATGTGCTTGAACCCAAAGTATTCAGAGCTGAAAGTGTTCAGCCAAAGCAGCCCTGCTGAGCTGTGTGCTGGGTGTTTCCTGTGGGTGTTGATGTCGCCTCCTTTCTCCATCCTCAAGAAGAAGACCCAGTAAAGAGGCTGATGGCTGTGGAAGCACAACCAGCTGCTCTTCCTGGGGGGCAACCGGGGAAAGAGCACGAGCCCGGCCAGCCCTTGGAGCAGGCAAAGGGCCTCTCCGGGGCTCACTTGGATTCTGGTTTGGAGGCCAAAGTGTGTGGTGAAGACCGAGTGCCCGGCAGGGAGAGTGTGACGGCTGTGGCGGAAGCACCCCTGCCCGCCACGGCCCCTTCCTCAGCCGAGGAAGGTGTGTCCTGCTGAGCTCTGCATGCCTTTGCTGCCGGGGGGAATCCTGCCTCCAGCTCTCTGCTGCGCTTCCCAAGGCTGCTTCATTCCCTCTCCTTCCCCTGTGTTTGCCTGCCTGCTCTTGCTCTCAGGCAGCAGGCTTGCCTAGGTGCTGTATCACAAGGTGGGCCCCCACCCCTGTGGCTGTCGCTGGGTTCTTTTCCGTTGCTGTGATCAAATGTGCTTTGCAAGCTGAGCTGATCCCTCTGCCTAAGCCTTCTCCCCATCTGAGATGTGTTTGCCAGTCACATTGCTAAGCTATGTATATTTTTATGTTTGGTTTGTTGGTTGGTTGGTTTTTTTTTGTCCTCTCTGGTGCAGAGATTCATCTGCTTTTCTTTCCCAAAGTAGATTGATTGACTTTGATGATGACATACAAGAGGCTTAAAGGTGCAGGAATGCTTCCATTTGCAGTGCACAGGCTGTTTTTTTTTGGGGGGGGGTTGGTTGGGGTGGGTTGGGGGTGGGCTTTTTGTGTGTGTCTGTGTGCTTCAGTGCATCCTGGTTTAGCTGCCTCAAAGCTGGAGCTCCTGGTGTCATATCCTTGCCATTCATTGCAGTTCACCTCTCCTCAGTCATTGCCAGAACTCTGGTTGTTTGGGTGTTGTTTTACAACAAATGCTCAACCCTGCTGGAGTGCCCTCCTTAGGCAAAACCTCCATCCCTTCCACTGGGATGTTTGCCTTCAGAGTGAAGTTCAGGTGCTACAGGGTGAAGTTGTGCTCTGCTGACCCACACAATACACTGCCTGCCATCAGCTGGCTTGCAGCACACAAGAGCCAGGCTTCAGGGTTTGCCTTTGAAGAGTGTGTCTCTCCAGCCAGTGCAATAAGGGCAGGTAAAGACAGCTTGTGTGGAGTAGTGATGTACCTACTCACTGCCTGGCTGGAAAGTGCTGTGGATGGCCCAGCTCAAGAGTGCTACATCCATTTGGCACTCAGAATATATTTGGATGCCATTGGGGTCGTTCATTTCCAGCATGGTGAGAGACACAGCAGGACAGGTGGAGAGTCAACATCTAGCTACTTAATTTCTGTGGATCAAGGATGGCTCAGTGGCCATGGGTTTTTATACTCACAGGGTTTGCAAGGAAGTCACCAAATGGAAAAACACAAGGGAGCAAAGTGACTGCTGTTGCAGAGCTCTGCTTTTAATACCTGTAGAGCTCAGGGTGACAGCTGCCTTTTTAACTAGGAATGGGTAGATGCAGACTGGATGTTAGGAAGAAATTCTTTGCCATGAGAGTGGTGAGACACTGGAACAAGGAGGTGGTGGAAGCCTCATCCCTGGAGGCTTTCCAGGCCAGGCTGGATGTGGCTGTGAGCAAGCTGCTCTAGAGTGAGGTGTCCCTGCCCACGGCAAGGGGGGTTGGAACTGGAGGATCCTTGAGGTCCCTTCCAACCCTGACAATTCTATGGTTCTAGGACATGTTAAAGTATGCAAGTGTTTAAAGAGTGACCATTGCTTTGGTGCCAACTCTAACAAAGTCAGATTCATAGCTCCAAGGATTTTAAATTGGATCTGAGGAGATTCAGAGTTGGCCCAGTGCTTGTTGTAACAACCTTTAGAACAAAACTCACAGAACTTTCTGTTTGGTTGGTTGGTTTTGGTGGTGATTTTTAACAGATCACTGCAGAAAACAATTCTGCAGCATCTCTCTCCAGACTGTGCATGATAGGAAGTTTCCCATACAGTAGGAATCATTGTATTCCGTGGGGTATTCAGGCAGGATCAGCTTATAATGATTAATAGAGCATGGAGGGGGAGGACAAAAAAATCCAATTACAAAGCTATTACTCCCTAAAATACACAGTGGCAGACTGTGTTTCAAATCAATTTAATCAGGGCCTGATCTACAGCCATTTGAAGATGCTAAGTGTGAGGGGTCCCTGCCCATGGCAGGGGGGTTGGAACTAGATGATCCTTTGAGGTCCCTTCCAACCCTGACAGTTCTGTGATTCTTTGACCTCAGTTACAGCTGAGACAGCTTAGTTGTTTTGGAAAGCAAACCCTCAAGCTCTGGAACTGTTAATAGCTCTGATGCTGATCTCCACAAGCTGTGAGATTTCTCTCAGCTGCCAGAGAATGCATGTCCAAAGTTGGTGCAGTTAACCCCCCAGCCTCTTCTGACACTTGCAAAAGGCTTTTACATGCATCATTGCTTTAGTTTAGGCCAACACACAGACAAAAAACACCTTAAAGATACAGGGATGCAGAAGTGTGGGTGTTTTAAAGGTCAGCAGCACACAAAGATACAACTGATTGGGCTTCATCTTGCAGGCTGTACTAATGAGAAGCTAATAATGAGCTGCAGGGTCCAGCAGAGCTTACCGAGGAAGTGAGAGCCACTTGTGGTTTTGCTGTTGTATGCAATTCATGAAGGGTTCAGGTGAAATCATCTCCTTCCAGTGGTCAGATATCTCTGTGTGCACAGCTCCACCTGTTCAATAGAAACCCTGGTGTACTGAAAGGGAACCTCCTCTTTAAACACTTCAAAGCAGATTTCTAGGTGGATGGCCTTGCTGCATGGTTTGCATCTGGGTTTGGTTTTTTTTTCCCCCCTTCTCCTTTCCATCATTCATAGCAAGGTGCTGTTGTGAGCTACGTGACTGCTTGCCTGTAAGTGATGTAAATAATTCTGTTGTCCAACCCAAACAAACTACTTCAGGTTTACTTGCAGCCACGAAGATGGAATTCCGTGTCCAGGAGGGCTCACGCCCTTTGGCAGCAGAACCCTTAGACACAAAGCAGCCTGAATCTGGGAAAGAGAGTAAGACTGGTGAGCAACCTAAATATGATGCCTTAGTTCCACAGCCAGCAAAAACAGAGGCTCTAGACAAAAAGGATTCACAGAGCAAAGACAAAGAGAAAATGCCTTCACATCTGTCAGAACCGATCTTGGATACTGAGCCACTAAAGAAAGGGGAAGGTGGTTCTGCAGAACCTGCTGCCAAGCCTCCTGCTCCTCCAGAGCTGAAGGAGTTGCCATCTGAACTGCCCAAAGGGAGTAAAACAGAAGAAAGGACTGCAGATGTGCCCTCATCAGCAAACCAAGTTGCATCTTTGAAATTGAAAGATGACCTTAAAGACATCCAAGGCTTTGCCATCAGCCAGGGTGAAAGTTCTCTATTGCTATCGGAACCCAAGGCAGAAGCAGCCAGAGGTGAACTTCCACCAAGCCCGTTTCCTGCTGTCCCCCAGGACCTTCCATTCAAAGACAGTTTCAAAACAAAACAGGAAGCCCCTGACCAACTCTTTGCCAAAGATCTCACTGCAGATGAGCAGGTCCACAAAGGCAGGACACTAGCTCTGCAAGACATCTCTGCGACAGTAACCTTCGATGGCCTGAAAACTCCAAGCACCCCGAAAATGCCCGCGTGGGGGGAGGAAAAGGACATGACCAAGGATGAGAGTGATGAAGAAGAGAAGTACGACTTCTATGACAAAGGGGAGGCTCAGATATTAGATGATGGTAAATTTACCACAAAACCTGAAGCTAAGGCACTTGCCCTAGACAAAACAGACTTTCCAAAGGACAGCCAAGCTAAAAAGTCACCTGATGTCCTCAAGGCAGAAAAAGAAATGGACCAAAGTGGACTCCTGGAAACACCAGACATGAAAAAGGAGGTGCAGCCAAGCACACAGCTACCCCCAAGCCATGAACTGACTCTTGAGCAAAGAGCAGAGCACCCTGATAGCGCTCAGCTAGGCAGAAAAACAGAGAAAGGCCTTGAGGCACTGAGCTTAGGCACTGACAAGACTTCTGCTCTAGAAGCTGCTCAAGAGAAAGACGTTAAGAAGGATTCCAAGGAGGATAAGATGAGCGCTTCAGCTCCCTCTCGAGTGAAAGAGGAGGAGGATCGGTCGGGAATGTCAAAGTATTTTGAGACCTCTGCTCTGAAAGAGGAAGCCTTCAAAGCAGAGGCTCTGAAACAAGGCAGCGATTACTATGAGCTGAGTGACACTAAGGAGAGTGTCTACGAGCCTTACCGGACCAACCGCCTCATTCCTGAAGACAAAGAGGAAGAGGAGGAAGAGCTGCAGGCAGAACTGCAGCAGCAGGGCATGTCTGCTCACGAGATGGGCTACAGTACCCTGGCACAGAGCTTTGGGTCAGACAAATCTGAGGAGCCAAGCTCCCCCACAGAAAGGATGTTCACCATTGACCCCAAAGTCTATGGGGATAAGAGAGAACTCCACAGTAAAAACAAAGATGACCTGACTCTGAGCAGGAGCCTGGGGCTGGGGGGCAGGTCTGCCATCGAACAGAGGAGTATGTCTATTAACTTGCCTATGTCCTGCCTGGATTCCATAGCTCTAGGGTTTAGCTTTGGGCGTGCACACGATCTTTCGCCCCTCGCTTCAGATATCCTCACTAACACCAGTGGAAGTATGGATGAAGGGGATGACTACATGCCAGCAACCACACCGGCACTGGAGAAGGCTCCCTGCTTCCCCATTGACAGCAGAGAGGAAGATGAACACATCGAAGAAGAAAAACCAAGAGCAGAAGAAAAGGTCCAGCCTGAGCCCTCGGCCGAGTCGCCTTTCCTGGCCAAAGATTATTACAAAAACGGGGCTGCCTTGGCTCCTGACCTGCCTGAAATGTTGGACTTGGCAGGGACAAGATCCAGATTGGCCTCCGTGAGCGCAGATGCCGAGGTGGCGCAAAAGAAGCCAGCTCCTCCTGACGCTGCTGCGGAAGAGAGAGGCGCAGCCCTGCCGCCGGTGACGGGCGAGAACCACGTCACCCTCAAAGCTGAAAGCCAGCTGGAGGACTTGGGCTACTGCGTTTTCAACAAGTACACAGTCCCCCTGCCTTCTCCAGTTCAGGACAGTGAGAATCTAACCAGTGAAACCTGCCCCTTTTACGAAGGCACGGATGAAAAACTGAGGCGCGGCCTGGCCCCAGACCTGTCTTTAATAGAAGTGAAGCTGGCCGCCGCCGAGAAATCCAAAGAGTTCCTGGCTGCCAAAGACTTGGGTCAGCCTGGCACTGTCGAGTCCCTCCTGGCAAGGGACTTTGAGCAGGAGAAAAAAGAGAAGCTGCAGACTGTGCTAGAAAAAAGTGAGGAGCACCTTGACTCTAAACAGGTCTTCCCCGTTAAAGGTGCAGAGGCAGAGAGGCCGAGACCTGAGGCAATCTTAGAACTGAAAGAAGAAAGTGTGGCCGATAAAGTGCACCTAGCTGATGATAGCATGTATGGTAGGATACCAGCTTCAGAGCTAGCAGTAGGCAAGGATGCTGTCTCTTTGCTGATGGAGAAGGAGGAAAAGGCTCTCGGTGTCCTTCCCGAAATAGCTGAGGTAGAAGCTGTAATCAAACCGGATTACAACGCGATAAAGCACGATATGGAAGTGGCCGCGAGGAGAGCTGACCAAGAATACCAGAGTCAGTTAGAGGCTAAAATCAACGAGGTTGTTTCTCTCCCTTCAGGGAAGGACAAAGCCTCTGTTAAAAGAGCAGAGCCTGAACCCAAAGATGCTCAGCAGAAAGATCAGCCCGTTCTGGCCAGAGAAGCAAAGGATGCAGACGTGCTTTCCAAGAGCGAGCTGAGTTACGTGAAAGACGGCACCAAGCTGTCAGAAACGGAGATTAAGGAGAAAGTAACTAAGCCTGATCTGGTACATCAAGAAGCAGTTGATAAAGAGGAGTCTTATGAATCTAGTGGAGAGCATGATCAGACCCAAGAAGGTTCGAATGGAGAGTCCTTGAAACCAGAGGATATCAAAGCAGAACAGCCAAAACCTCCTGTGTCTGGGGAAGAGTCGCTTGCGCAGTTAGCAGCACAGGAGCCTTCTGTGGAGCTCCTTCCAAAAGCTGAGCCTCTCCAGGAAGAGCCTGCTGAGATTCAGATGGAGAGCATACCACAGCCTGGAGAAGGAATTGAAAAGATTCCCGATGGAGCTGTGCCACCCACAGACATCCAAAGGCTGCTGCCGTGCGAAGTGTCGGCCGGGACCGCAACGGGGGAAGAACACGAGGAAGAAGAGGTGGAAGTAGGGCAAGAAGAAACAGAAGGGGATAAACAGCATTTCGTATCAGAAGCGCCCCAAGAAACAGACTTTGGGAGAGCTGCTGCTGCTGAAGTGCTGGCCACAGGCAGCCCAGAAGCAGTGCCTGAGCTGAAAGGCGTTATCGAATCGGTGGTGACCGTGGAAGATGATTTCATCACCGTGGTACAGACAACAGTCGATGAGGGCGAGTCTGCTTCGCACAGCGTGCGCTTTGCCGCCACGCAGCAGGAGGACGTCGAAGCCGGGGACTCCCAGGCCGAGGAGGAGCTGGAGGTTGAGGAAGTGGCTGACATTCAAGCTGAGCCAAAGGAGGGCTCCCCAGAAGCTCCTGCTTCACCCCAGAGAGAAGAAATCCTGCTCACCGACTACAAGACGGAGACGTGTGACGATTACAAGGATGAAACAACAATCGACGACTCCGTCATGGACACAGACAGTCTCTGGGCAGACACTCAAGGTGTGCATTACCCTTTCTGTTTCATCTGTTACAGTATTTTTTTGCTTCCAAATCCTAATGATCCAAAAAAAAACACCCAAAACCAAAAACCACCCAAACCAAAGCAGAATTATTGTAGTCATAGTAGTAATCTCAGCATGTTTTGGAAAGAACAGTAACGTAGCCTGCCTGTTCGTGATTAATCCATCTGCTCTGTCCTCAAATATTTCTTTGCCCCTGCTCCACAGCAGTGTTTGTTAACGTCCCTGACTAATCTCTTGTTGTTATAATTTGCTCTGATCCTACAGATGATGATAGGAGCATCATGACTGAACAGTTAGAGACTGTTCCTAAAGAGGAGAAGGCAGAGAGAGAATTGCGAAGATCATCTCTCGATAAGCATAAAAAAGAGAAACCTTTTAAAACTGGGAGAGGCAGGATTTCTACTCCTGAAAGGAAAATAGCTAAAAAGGAACCTAGCACACTCTCCAGAGATGAAGTGAGAAGGAAAAAAGGTTCATTTAATACTCCCTATTACAATATATTTTTGTTTTGGTTTATCCTTTTTTTTTTTTTGTGTTATTATTATTATTTAAACTGGTGTGCAGCTAGGTCTACCTGGTTCCCTCCTTGGAGCTGCTGCGTGTGCAGCCCTACCTGATTCCCACCTTGGAGCTGCTGCATGTGCAGCCCTATCTGGTTCCTACCTTGGAGCTGCTGTGTGTGCAGCCCTATCTGGTTCCCTCCTTGGAGCTGCTGCGTGTGCAGCCCTACCTGGTTCCCTCCTTGGAGCTGCTGCGTGTGCAGCCCTACCTGGTTCCACGTTGGAGCTGCTGTGTGTGCAGCCCTACCTGGTTCCCTCCTTGGAGCTGCTGCGTGTGCAGCCCTTCCTGGTTCCCACCTTGGAGCTGCTGCGTGTGCAGCCCTTCCTGGTTCCACCTTGGAGCTGCTGCGTGTGCAGCCCTACCTGGTTCCACGTTGGAGCTGCTGTGTGTGCAGCCCTACCTGGTTCCCTCCTTGGAGCTGCTGCGTGTGCAGCCCTACCTGATTCCCACCTTGGAGCTGCTGCGTGTGCAGCCCTACCTGGTTCCACCTTGGAGCTGCTGTGTGTGCAGCCCTTCCTGGTTCCACCTTGGAGCTGCTGCGTGTGCAGCCCTTCCTGGTTCCACCTTGGAGCTGCTGCATGTGCAGCCCTTCCTGGTTCCCACCTCATAGCTGCTGCTTGTGCAGCCCTTCCTGGTTCCCACCTCGGAGATGCTGCTTGTGCAGCCCTTCCTGGTTCCCACCTCGGAGATGCTGCTTGTGCAGCCCTACCTGGTTCCCACCTCATAGCTGCTGTGCGCCCTAACAGTGGCGGTGCTGTTGAAGGAGACATTGTACAACTGTATGCTAAGCCCTGTGTGCAAGGCTCACCGCTCCACCCCGGTGGCTTCCCCACTGATCCCTGGGTAACACACACCAGCGTTCTCCCCACTTCTTCCAGCTTCCCCTTTGTGCACCCCGAGTAGAAGCGGCCAGGCGTGGGGTTGGAGCCGTGGAGCCTGCCCCTTTGATGTGTTGTCATATGAAATCGGCTGCTGGGTTCTTCTTCCTGATTCTATGTTTTTGTTGTTTTGTGTTTTTGTTTTTGTTTTGTTTTGTTGTTTTTTTCCTTTGTGTCTATAGCAGTGTATAAGAAAGCTGAACTTGCTAAAAAAACTGAAGTTCAGGCCCACTCTCCTTCCAGGAAAATCATTTTAAAACCTGCTATCAAATATACTAGACCAACTCATCTCGCCTGTGTTAAACGGAAGCAGACAGGTGACTGCCTTCTGTTCAGTTATGCAATGTGGCTGGCAAACATAGACATATTTCTGTTGAGTTCCATCTTGGTTTTTCTGTGAACCTCATGGCTGCAGTGGCTTCTCTATTGATTTGTTTATGTATTTGTTTATTTTCCCTTCGAGAATATCAGCCTTCACCAATGGCATTGCTTTTTGTAGTGGTTTGTATCATCTTTGCTTTGCTTTCTTTCCTTGCTATCATCTCTCTTTGCTTCCTTTCCTTGCTATCATCTTTGCTTCCTTTCCTTGCTATCATCTTTGCTTCCTTTCCTTGCTATCATCTTTGCTTTCTTTCCTTGCTATCATCTCTCTTTGCTTCCTTTCCTTGCTATCATCTTTGCTTCCTTTCCTTGCTATCATCTTTGCTTCCTTTCCTTGCTATCATCTTTGCTTTCTTTCCTTGCTATCATCTTTGCTTTCTTTCCTTGCTATCATCTCTTTGCTTCCTTTCCTTGCTATCATCTCTTTGCTTCCTTTCCTTGCTATCATCTCTTTGCTTTCTCTCCTTGCTATCATCTTTGCTTTCTCTCCTTGCTATCATCTCTGCTTTGCTTTCTCTCCTTGCTATCATCTCTGCTTTGCTTTCTCTCCTTGCTATCATCTCTGCTTTGCTTTCTCTCCTTGCTCTCATCTCTGCTTTGCTTTCTCTCCTTGCTCTCACCTCTCTTTGCTTCCTTTCCTTGCTCTCACCTCTCTTTGCTTCCTTTCCTTGCTCTCATCTTTGCTTTGCTTCCTTTCCTTGCTCTCATCTTTGCTTTGCTTCCTTTCCTTGCTCTCGCCTCTCTTTGCTTCCTTTCCTTGCTCTCGCCTCTCTTTGCTTCCTTTCCTTGCTCTCGCCTCTCTTTGCTTCCTTTCCTTGCTCTCATCTTTGCTTTGCTTCCTTTCCTTGCTCTCATCTTTGCTTTGCTTCCTTTCCTTGCTCTCATCTTTGCTTTGCTTCCTTTCCTTGCTCTCGCCTCTCTTTGCTTCCTTTCCTTGCTCTCGCCTCTCTTTGCTTCCTTTCCTTGCTCTCATCTTTGCTTTGCTTCCTTTCCTTGCTCTCATCTCGCTTTGCTTCCTTTCCTTGCTATCATCTCTTTGCCTGCTTTCCTTATCATCTTTGCTTTGCTTCCTTTCCTTACTGTCACCTCTCTTTGCTTCCTTTCCTTGGCATCCCCTTTCTTCGCTTCCTTCCCTCGGCCTTTGTTTGTTTAATGGAGGCTGCGACCATTTCTGCTTTGTCCATTTGCTTGGACCTCTGAGTGCTGTGGTTGTAACTCGGCATCGTGCTTATAGTGTGGTGTTGTAGGAGGCTTCTGCTCATCATTTTGGTTTGGTTTGGGGTATTTTTTTTTCCCATTTTTGATTTGTTGGTGTTTTGATTGGTTGGTTGTTTTGTTTTCCTTTTAATTACTCTAACTTTCTGGAGGGGAAATGTTGACAGCTCAAACCGTGGAATGCATTTCCATTATGTTGTTGCTTGCCTTTTTTCCTCCTTTTATTTTTCACTCTCATGCATAAGGAGTATTTCAAAGTGATATATATATATATATGAATTTGTTTTTTTTGGTTGATTGATGTTCTCTGCATTGATACTTCCCAAGCTGTCACTGATGTTTATGCTGTACAGTCAAAATCCACAGGGGGAATCCAGCCACAAGCAGAATGAAGCTGAGAGAGAAGAAATCTGGGCTCACACCACGAATGCATTCCAAGCACAAAATAATCATTTATTTAATCTTGATATTTGGTAGAGGAAGATGAAAGGATGAAACAAATGGTTCCTGTTACACCTTGATAGGTGTGCCAGTTACAGCACCCCAGAAAAAAAAGAGAGAGCACTTTCAGCATTTTCATCGAATGATTTGTTGCTCCTGTTGAGTTGAGGGTGGAAAGAGAAACACCTTAGCTTTCCTGAGAGCCTAAAAGCTGCTGAGAGAGGCCTGTTTTGCTGTCAGGTAGCACAGCTGCATGCTGCACTGCAGTTGTTCATGGGGGAAACCAGGGCTGTTAAGGGAAGAACCCTGCACAGCGATGCAGAACTTACACAGACCTCTTCTCAGGGCTTAGAAACTCAGAGCAGGATTTATTACCCATCCCCTAGTTACACAGTGCAGTACCAAAAAGTGCTGCTAAGAAGGCCTTCCCATCCCCTTGTGGCACCAACTAGACACTCCTGTTGGAAATTCAGACTGATCTGGGTGTGCAGGTCTGAGTGAAGAGACAGTTAGAGGCAGTTCTGTGAGGGTAGCTCGAGCATCCACGCCTTGTCTCTAGTGCCTCCTGGTTGGACTCCATTAGGGCTGCAGAACGCAACGCTCGGTCCCATCGCTTTGCTCCTGTGAGGAAATTTACTCTCTTTCCCATTTCCAACCCCATGGGAAATGGAGCCAGGGAAGGCAAGGCTGGTCCAGGCCCTTCTCCATATCCTCAGCTCATTCTCTGGGCTGCCCTAACTTGCACTGTGGGCTGGAACTACCCAAAGGGAGGAATTCTTAAACGGGATTAGAACAACACTTCTTACCACCTCTTGCTGTTTGCTGCAGCACAGCTTGCCCAGCTCAGAAGTGACCACCCATAATTCACAGAGCCTTTCAAAAGACCCAGGGGGTTCAACAAGTGGTGGAAATGGGAAGGGGGAGAGGGAAGAAGTGTCAGATTTGCAGTGTTGTCAACTTCATCCACGCTTTCACAGCCATGTGGTCAGCGCTGTGTTGCCCTCAGACACTCTCCCACTGACCACTGAAGTCTTCTGGCCTGTACCACCCTGGAGAGGCCTGAATCATGCCCATAGACTTGCCCAAGGGAATCTGCCCCATGCCTGTCAGAGCTTTTCCTCTCTCACTCCAATATCCAGCGAGGCAGATGGATTAGCCCAAGTGAAAAATGTCATGCAAAGGTGACCTCCCACTGCATTTAAAAGCTGAGGTGAAGAGCAAGCACCACGATGGACCCAAACCAACCCTGACGGTCCCGGTAGCCCCGGCTGAGCTTTGAGGTTTGGGCTCTAAAGCAGAGGGACTTGAACCTCACCAAAGGGTGAACAGAAATACCTTTGAGAATGTTTCACTGTGCTCAGTGTTGCTGGAAAATTCACAGGACTCCTTCATTTCTTCTACCTCTTTTTGGGGTTGGGTTTTTTTAATGCTTTCTGATGGGACTTGAGGGGAGGCCACGAGGAAGAGTTGCAGTGCTATGAGATATGCTCAGAGTGCAGGTGGCCAGGTGTGTGGTGGGTTGAAATTAAGCCACCCCCCCCCCCCCAAAACTAATTTGGAGGACTGCCCCCCCCCCCCCAAACTGCAACAGCCATGCCAGCTGAGTTTGGGATGGAAGCAAATGAAGCTCTATTTGCAAGCCAGCCTACGGTCTAGAACTCTGAAATGCAATGGATATGGACAAAATATCCAACACAGGTAAAATAGAGAGAGAGATTTACAATTTATAAGCAACACAGAAACTCCTCAGACTGCCCCTGGATGGATCCAGGGGACCGTTCACCTCCTCCCCCCACTCACTCCCTCTTTCCTGTGACAGCAGTCAAAACAGAGATCCCCTGGCAAGGCCATGGAAGGGAGAGAGAGAGAAGCTGCAAGCAGAAGGGACAGAAGAAGAGAAGAGGGCCAGAACTGTTTGTGCCTCTGCTCTAAATCCCCATTAGCAAGCCAATGAGTTCTATAGACCTTAGCATTATGTCTCTTCCCCATCCAATGGTAATTTCATCTTCCTTTCAGTCTTTGCAGTCAGGGACTAGGCTAAAGTTCCCCCTTCCAACTGTAACCACAAGTTAAGCTACATGTTCCCTGAGCCAGAAGTACTTCTGCAGCTCCTTCTGGGGCTAGAATTTAGGAGGGCACTGTCTCCCTCCCATTCTCCCTTGACATGAAGTAGAGCACTGTTTCTTGCAGCCAGGTTCAGACCTCAGTGTGCTCTGTTTGGGGATACCTTGACACCTTTAGCAGTACCTGGCCAGTGGAGCCCCACCAGCAGCCCCTCAGCAGCGCAGTCGAAACAGCTTTGAGTGTACCACAGGCAGTTCAAAACCTCCACGTTGAGTTGACTGTGACTTGAGCATGAAGCATGGCCAGTCATAAACCAAGAAGTGTCTACTGAAGAAAAAAAAAAAAGAGAAAGAAAAGAAAAAGGGAAAAAAATGTTAATATTTGCTCATATTTTCTGCATAGTGGCCCAGGAAATGACAACTTTCCCCTCTTTCTCTCCAATACCGGAAGAAAATTGCCCTGTCACTGGTAAGCACTGGTAACTTGCAGTGCCATAGCCACAAGGGAGGGAGTGCTTTGTAAGAGACTCATCCTTGGCTCTTTTACCAACCTGCATGACCAAGCTGTGAAGGGGTGGTGAGACCCTGGCACAGGTTGCCCAGGGAGGTGGTGGAAGCCTCATCCCTGAAGGTTTTTAAAGCCAGGCTGGATGTGGCTGTGAGCAAGCTGCTGTAGTGTGAGGTGTCCCTGCCCATGGCAGGGGGGTTGGAACTGGCTGAGCCTTGAGGTCCCTTCCAACCCTGACAATGCTGATTCTTTGATTCCATGAAGTCTTTGCCTTGGCTGTTGTAGTTCCAACCTGCCTCATGTTTTGTTAGTGGCTGTGGCTGTGAGATGCCACAGGAGTTGTGCCCATCAGAGGAGTGCTTATGGTGGCAAGGTCAGGACAGTTATGATTCCAGGTGGGGGAGTCCCTGGGTGATATATTTCTGTTCCTTCTCTTCGATCCCGGGGTCATTCCCTGAGCTGAAGTAGTTAAACTGTCAGCTGAGCCTGTAGAGAGAGATCTTTTGTTCAGAGGGAGAAGTTGTGGTGCTCTCAGGTAAGTCAGCACAAGCAGCGCAGCCATTCTTTCTCCCTCAGGCTGGTGGCTGGTTAGGGCTCAATGCCAAGAGAAGGAAGGAAGGGGCTGATGGTTTAGGAGAGAGACAAAGCAGAGTGAGACCAGCAGTGCCAGGTGTGATAAAAAGTGATGCAAGGGGGCTGGGCTGCACTTACCCCCGCTGCAAATTCAGAAGAGCTGAAGCACACCGTGAGGTGTTCTTTTCCTCAGTCAGATACTCTTTTCCTCCTCACCAATTTGCTCACCTTCAATTGCTAATATATATACACATATGTATATAAGAGGGCAGAACTAGAGTGGGAAATGTGGTAGAAAACCAGGGGGTCTTCTTCACCACACCTAGGAACTGCACAGGGGACAGGAGAAAACGAATCAGTTCTGCCCTGCAGGCTACATTAGGCTTGGTTTTTACAGTTGGAAGCCAGCTGGGTGTGCAGCCAAAGGTTGTCACCTGTGACCACTGTCCTGCTGCTGCATTTACTAAGGCCACCCTGGCAGAGGTGCCAAAAGATTGTCACGTCCAGGTTTTTGCGTGGCAAGTCACTTCCCGAGCAGCAGCTCTGGCCTGGAAGTTAAGAACCTGCTTTCCAAAATGCAGCCCTACTGCAGAACCTTCCACGAGGGTGGAATCTAAGTGGGAGAGGAAAAACCTTCCATCAGTGTCGTAGCAGACTAGTGGAATTAATGCAACGAGCACACCTGATGTCCCAGCTACCCTTGGAATTGCTGAAGCCTGAGGGCTTAGCTGACCCCACGGTGCACTGAGCTCGGTGGTGGGACTAGGATGACAACCCAGCAGTGAATCTCTCTCTTTCCATGGGGAGTGTTGGCCAACGTTTTGAAAAGCAGTGATTGTGGAGGCCCCTCTCTTCAAGCTTGCATCTTGTGGAGTACTGAGAGATGCCTGAAAGTCAGGATGCTAAGGGTGTTGGGAAGATTTGGCCTTCAGAACTAGAGCCTATTGGAGCTGTCAGCTGATTCTTAAGCTTTCCCCTGTAGTTTCTAGACTTCGAGGAAGAGGCTTATGAGATTTGGATTGGCCTGAAAACACGTAGAATCCCTTTTTACCTCAAGGGTGATGAATGCAGGACACTCCTAAGGCAGCTGCATTTCAGCATACAGTTGACTAAGAGTAACTCACAAAGTAACTGCTTGGCACAGTAGTTCCAAGGCATTTAGTGGTTCTAACAAGTGTACTAAAGTGGAAATGCTTTCATTATAATTGTGTTTAACTATCAGGTCTTTCTTTGGGTCTCTCAGCAGCAGGTGGTGAAACAAACCAGGCTCCTGGTGTATTTAAACAAGCAAAGGAAAGACTCTCAGTGAGTAAAATCATCTTCTCAATCATCTTTATCCTCTCTTTTCTGTCCTCATTTCAGAGCTTTTGTTGTGGTAAGTCGTTAAGTCGTTGTGTGTTCCATTGAAAGCGTGTGTTCCGTTTCGAATTGGTTTGCCATATCCATTATTCATTTGGAAGGGTAATTAAAGCCACCTCTCCTGAATCACCTCTGAATTACCGTCCCACCGAGTAGATGATGGCAGTTTGCAGATCCGTTGTGGCACACAGGCTCTGCAGGACAAACTGTACCTTGGCCCTTCCTGCAGCACCCAGCTCAGACTGCCACCTTCCTCAGCCGCCCCCCAGGGCTCCCTGGCTGTCTCCTGAAGCACCATTGCACAGCCCTGAACTCAGCAGGGGTGATGCCTGTGTAGCAGTCACTGGCCAGTAGCACTTCCTACGTCCTGAAGTGCTTTCCGCTGATTGCTGTCAGAGGCTTAATGTGACAGTTGTGTCCTGCCTGCAGCCGCCCTGCAGCCTGTTCTGCTCCCTGTGTCTGCCTCTCTGTTCAGTTTCCTTCAGCAAACGCTGCAGTGCCTCTCTGCCCAGCTCCCAGGCAGACCTTCCACTCTTCCTGCCCCAGGAGGAAACCAACCTCCTTTCGCTGTCCTGCCACGCAGCTGCCTCTTACACAGCACCGACCATTCACAGCCGCAGCACAGCAATGCTTTGTCATTGCTTGGCCACCACTAGCAGTGAGTGAAGAAGTTCCTTAGGATCCTCTACATTTCCTACTTCATTCCACAGCTGATTTGTTTCATCTGTCTAAACACACTGTCGACTCTTTAGGGAAGAAAAGGCTCTGGCTCCTAAGTGCTGCACACTCTGCTAAGAGATAGTCAATGACCAGAGCAGCACAACTGATGAGGAGCTGTGGACTTTAGACCCAAATTCAGCCATGGGTTCTGGGTTTCAGCTCTGAGCCATTTCAGCTCATAACTGCTTTTTACTAGTGCAGTAAGAGCTTTTCACTAGTGCAGTAAGAAACATCTGGTCTGAGTCAACAGCAGGGTTTGATACTGTCTTAAGGTCTTGGGAGATGATCAACACTTCTGCAAGAGAGTTCAGTGCCAGCCCATCGTCGGAGTCTCTGCCCAGGGAGAGCTCTCAGTACGAGCACTGCACAGAATTTCACAGAATCACAGAATTTCAGGGGCTGGAAGGGACCTCAAAAGATCATCTAGTCCAACCATGCACAACCATGATGTGCTTTCTACCCACCTTAAAGATTGGAAGCCTGTCCCCCGCTTGCTTTCTCTGCCGGGTGACTCCTCTCTGCTTGCCACACTCACACAACCCTTGCACGTTTATGGTGCCTTGGCTTCACACAAGGACCTCTCCCTTTCTGCTGTGGTGTCCCTCTCTTCCTGACTTTCTGCTTCTGTGTCCTTCAAGTGCAGCCTTTTCCTCTCCACTGGTAATGTTAGAGCGTTCAACCCAGTCGGGTTTGTTACCCGCCTTCAAACTGCAGCTTGCAGGCTGCTTGGCAGAGCAAGGGCAGGAGAGGCTAAGCAGTTCCACCTGCTGGAAAGGAGCTGTGTACCTGTGGCAGCAAGTCCTCTTGGGAACACTTCCAAAGTGCAGAGAGCCTTCTGCATCCCAGCTCCAGCAACCCCTGACTCTTAGGGTTACACAGATCTTTGTCTTCTGCACGCTGGCACCTCCAGCAACGTGGATTATAACAGAGGTCAATGTGTGGGTAAAGCACAGGCAGGGATCAAGGCATTTGGGTTCTTTCCTTGCTCTTCCAGCCTTGAGCACGTCACTGAAATCTGGTTGGGCCAGATTCTCTTGCCATTATTGATGCTGAGAAGTGCCTTGCCCCCTAAGTAACACTGAGGGGGAGCATTAGCTCAAGGTCGTGCCTTTTCCCCCAGCAGTTCCGTTGAAGGATCTGTGTCTCACCCATCTTTAGTATCCCCACTGGATGCACACCTTCATGGAACACACTGCATGCACTAGGAGTGAAAAGGAGAGGGTCTCTGCACCACCTGGGATGTGGATCTGTAGGAGTTTTCCAGTCTTGTTAGGGGAAATATTCTGCAAGACCCACAAGCTGCAAAAGGCCAAACCCACTGAGTGAACATTTGGGCCTCAAGTGTGCCTGCTTGGCTCTGTCTCAAGCTCAGAAAAGCAGGTGGAAGGTGATTACAGAACATCTGCTTCTTGGAGCCAGCCAGCCTAGACACTCTGCTTCCACAGAGCTGCAGCAGCAGTAAACAGCGTGGTGGATTCACAGGCAGGATCTGAAGTCTCACAAGTGGATGGGACTCATGCACTGAACTGTGACAAACCACAGCCTGGAGAAGCCCTTTGATGTGACAGAAACACACATGGTGCAGTTTCTGTGTGGAATAACCATTCACTGAGCCTGTGTATTTCAAGACAGTGCAACAACTACTAAGGAGAAAAAGAAGCCTAAATGAGCAGCAGAACTCATTCCAGGAGCACATTCCTGCTAGGAAAGCACTTCCATCCTTTCAGCAGATTTCTTGTCTTGCTATTTGATGGGGGTGATGCCAACCCACAGAAGTTTTTCCAGCTGCTTTGGAGGGCTGGAGTTGTTTGTTGCACAGTCCTGCAACTCTTGATCATCCTGATGGTGTCATGGATGATATTTACCACACTGGGCTTGGTTTTCTGTGGGCTGGGTGTGTAGCCTAACCCAAATGCCTGTCAGGGATGGAGAATCAGAGGATGTTAGGGGTTGGAAGGGACCTCTGGAGATCTTCCAGTCCAACCTCCCCTGCCAGAGCAGGACCAGAGAATCCAGCACAGGGCACACAGGAACACATCCAGACAGGGCTGGAAAGGCTCCAGAGAAGGAGACTCCACATCCCCTGGGCAATCTCTTCCAGTGCTCTGAGAGCCTCACAGTGAAGAAGTTCCTCCTCATGTTGAGGTGGAACCTTCTGTGCTGCAGTTTCCATTCATTGCCTCTTGTCCTATCCCAGGGTGCAACTGAGCAGAGCCTGTCCCTGTCCCCTCCCTCTTGAGCCCCAGCCCTCAGCTATTGATAGACATTGATCAGATCCCCTCTCACTCTTCTGCTCTCCACACTAAACAGCCCCAGGGCTCTCAGCCTCTCCTCACCAGGCAGTGCTGCAGTCCCTTCATCATCCTTGCAGCCCTCCCTTGGACTCTCTCCAGCAGATCCCTGTCCCTCTTGAACTGGGGAGCCCAGAGCTGGATGCAGTATTCCAGGTGAGGTCTCAGCAGAACAAGGCACTTCCTAGAGTCAGTGACCCACTCCAGAGCCAGAAGCTTTCAAACAACACAGATCTGAGATGTCCATGCATCTGAGATGTCCATGCATCTGACATGTCCATGCATCTGACATGTCCATGCATGTCAGCACTGCACAGGCACCGTTACCAGCCACAGGAAAAGTACTCATTCAGAGCTTGGCTTTTTGTTTGCTTTGGGCTTTTGTTTGCTTTGGGTTTTTGTTTGCTTTGGGTTTTTTATTTGCTTTGTTTTTTGTTTGCTTTGGGTTTTTTGTTTGCTTTGGGTTTTTTATTTGCTTTGTTTTTTGTTTGCTTTGTTTTTTGTTTGCTTTGGGTTTTTTGTTTGCTTTGGGTTTTTTGTTTGCTTTGGGTTTTTGTTTGCTTTGGGTTTTTTGTTTGCTTTGTTTTTTGTTTGCTTTGGCTTTTTGTTTGCTTTGGGTTTTTTATTTCCTTTGGGTTTTCTTTGCTTTTTTTGTTTGAGTTTTTGTTTGCTTTGGGTTGTTCTTTGCTGTGGGTCTTTCTTTGCTTTGGGTCTTTCTTTGCTTTGGGGTTTTTTTGTTTGCTTGTGTGTTTGTGGGGGTTTTTTTTCACTCCATGCTGCATGTGTTTGCCTTTTGTTCAGCTTCACGTTGTGTTCTCTTCTGTTTGTTTTCTCATGACTAGACTGCCTCTTTCTCAAAGATTCCTGCCTCAAAGTCTAGAGCAAAGTCATTGCTTCCTCCAAGACCCAGCTCAGCTTGCTCACTAAGTGCTAAAAGGGCCACTTTTCTCCATACAGACACTAACTCTGTACGGCCTTCCTCAGCAGGCCCAAGAGACTGCTTGCCCTACCCAGAATCAGATGCTAAGGTAAGGTAGCAGAGCTGGTAAAGAGAGTCAGCTTGGAGACTTGTAGGTGAACACCACCACCCCCCCCCAGGATCACAGTCTCTGCCCACTGAACTGGAGTCATTCCCTGCAAAGCTTCCATGGGACTACTTAGCTGCAGGGGCAGGAAAGCAGAGTATCAGCCTGCAAGGCTTGCTCTACAAAATGGACAAAGCCAGGAGATTCCCCAGAGGAAGCCTAAGGGCAGTAGGTTATAACCCCCAAGGACACTGCTTTGTTTTCTCTTGGTGGTATGGACAGCTAAGAAGCTGCACCCATTTGCAGGTGGGTGAGTGGCAAAGAGCAGCAGTCCTCAGTTCCCTGCCAAGAGCTAAAAAGGAGATTTTTTTCAAGCAGTTGGTGTTCCCTGAACACAAACTGGAGCCCCAGGGAAGGAGGCTGCAGTTCTAACCACCAGTGATAAGGGAAAAACCCAAATGCTCTGGGAACCAAATGCTCTGGGTAGCCCACTTGGAGCACTGGGTCCAGTTCTGGAGCCTCTGTTCCAGGAAGGATCTGGAGGTGCTGGAAGGTGTCCAGAGAAGGGCCATGAGGATGAGCAGAGGGCTGGAGCTGCTCTGCTCTGGAGACAGACTGAGAGAGTTGGGGTTGTTCAGTCTGGAGAAGAGAAAGCTCCAAGGAGACCTTCTTGTGGCCTTCCAGTATCTGAAGGGGGCTACAGGAAAGCTGGGGAGGGACTTTTGAGGGTGTCAGGGAGTGATAGGATTGGGGGGGATGGAGCAAAGCTAGAAATGGGTTGATTGAGATTGGATGTTAGGAAGAAGTTCTTCCCCATGAGGGTGGTGAGAGACTGGCAGAGGTTGCCCAGGGAGGTGGTGGAAGCCTCATGCCTGAAGGTGTTTGCAGCCAGGCTGGATGTGGCTGTGAGCAAGCTGCTGCAGTGTGAGGTGTCCCTGGCCATGGCAGGGGGGTTGGAACTGGCTGATCCTTGAGGTCCCTTCCAACCCTGACAATTCTATGATTCCATGATCCCATGCATGGCACCTCAGCTGCAGTCAGAATGTCAAGAGATGTTTGGCAGTCTCCATCTCAGCTTCCCCATGGTTCCATTCCACCCATTTAAGCTTTTCCCAGACCCCAAAAGCCCAAGGGAAGGTATTTAGGTTGCTTCCCCTCTCCCCTTTCCTGGTGGGGGGATAAAAAAATAAATGCAGAGGAAGAAGAGAGAGCTAAAACCATGAAAGAAAAGTCTTGCCAAGCAAAAAAAAGGCAAGAAAAGGTAATTTTAATGAAAACTAAAAAGGTCAAAAGGTATTTAAGTAAAAGGAAGGCTGCAGAGGTAAGAGGGCAGGGCTAAATACATTTAGCTGCAGACCCAGATGGCAATGGATTCTCACAGTGGCAGTGGAGTTCTTGGATCCCAGCCCTGAAAGACATGGAGGCAGACCAGACCATGTGCTTAGCAGCTCACTGCTGCAGCAGCAGGAGGTGAGGACAAGCAAAGACAGGAGAGAAAGAGCCAGACAGGCAGTTGCCCCTCTTAAACAGGGTCCTGGACTGGAAGAGGGAGTGAATAAACTTTGACCCAGGGACCCCTCCCCTTGGGTGGGAGGTCAGGTCTCTCTGCCCACCTGGGCTCAGGTTTCCAGGACACCCTCCACCTAGGCTGGGCTTAACCCAGCACAGTGTTTGAAATCTGCTTGAGGCTGAGTTGATGACTACCTCGTTTAAGAAGTGCTTTCACCCTCAGTTTCCATGTTCTGTGTCCATTTTCTGCCCCTGGTTGGGACCATCATTCACCTTTGTCTTTGGCAGAACTATGTGCTTGTGCAGGACTGTCTGTGGCTGCCCATCCCACTCAGTTCCAGCTTGTTCTCATGTGTGTGTCTGTTGCTCTGAGCATGATTTGAAAAAGCAAACCCACACAATCAAACAAGGCATGGCCTCATTTCAAAAGGAAGGAAATAAGGACACCAAGAAGGGACTGGCTTGAGAGCAGCCCTGGAGAAAAGCCCTCAGGGGTGCTGGGGGATGAGAAGCTCAACAGGAGCCAGCAGTGAGCACTTGCAGCCCAGAGAGCCAAGCAGAGCCTGGGCTGCAGCAAGAGAAGTGTGGCCAGCAGGGCCAGGGAGGGGATTCTGCCCCTCTGCTCCACTCTGCTGAGACCACAGCTGCAGCCCTGGGTCCAGCTCTGGAGCCTCTATTCCAGGAAGGATCTGGAGGTGCTGGAAGGTGTCCAGAGAAGGGCCACGAGGATGAGCAGAGGGCTGGAGCTGCTCTGCTATGGAGACAGACTGAGAGAGTTGGGGTTGTGCAGTCTGGAGAAGAGAAGGCTCTGAGGAGACTTTCTTGTGGCCTTCCAGTATCTGAAGGGGGCTACAGGAAAGGTGGGGAGGGACTTTTGAGGGTGTCAGGGAGTGATAGGACTGGGGGGAATGGAGCAAAACTAGAAATGGGTAGATTGAGATTGGATGTTAGGAAGAAGTTGTTCCCCAGGAGGGTGGTGAGACACTGGAAGAGGTTGCCCAGGGAGGTGGTGGAAGCCTCATCCCTGGAGGTTTTTCAGGCCAGGCTGGATGTGGCTGTGAGCAAGCTGCTGTGGTGTGAGGTGTCCCTGGCCATGGCAGAGGGGTTGGAACTGGCTGAGCCTTGAGGTCCCTTCCAGCCCTGACAGCTCTGTGGTTCTGTGATTAATAGCCCTGTACTAAAAAGAAAGAATGAAAAATGCTGGAGCTACACATTTTTATCCATTAAAAATTAATAAATTAATTAATTGTAAGTTAGTGTTGCAAAATGCAAATATCACCATCAGCAAACACTGCAGTGGAGTCTGCTCTGGCCACCAGCATTGAAGTTACCTTGCTGGAAGACTCACAGTACATTAGAGGTTGGAAGGGACCTCAGGAGGCCAAACTCCTGGAAGAATTTCACACCTGAGGTCCAGAGAATTCTTTTGACTTTCAGCCTGCACTGAAAAACTAGCCAGCTAACCAGCCAGCCAACCAACCAACTCACCAACCCACCCACCCACCAGCCAACCAGCCAGCCAACCAACCAATCCACCAACCCACTCACCAGCCAACCAGCCAACCAACCCACCAACCAACCAGCCAGCCAACCAACCCACCCACCCACCAGCCAACCAGCCAACCAACCAGCCAGCCAACCAACCAATCCACCAACCCACTCACCAGCCAACCAGCCAACCAACCAACCAACCAGCCAGCCAACCAACCCACACACCCACCAGCCAACCAGCCAACCAACCAGCTAACCAACCAACCCACCAACCCACCCACCAGCCAACCAACCAGCCAACCAACCAACCCACCAGCCAACCAGCCAACCAACCCACTCACCCACCAGCTAACCAGCCCACCAACCCACCCACCAACCAGCCAACCAACCAGCCCACCAACCAGCCCACCAACCCACCCACCAACCAGCCAAGTAACCAACCCACCCACCAACCAGCCAACCAACCAGCCCACCAACCCACCCACCCACCCACCTTGCTCCTTATTAAGACCCAAGTGTGGAAGCCATCCACGTTTCTATGCCAGAGCAGCAGCTCTATCTGTCTTAAGCAGCTCAGCAAGTGACTGCAGGGTGTTTGGATGCAGTGAAGGGCCCCAGGGAGCTCAGAAGTGCAGGGGAGGTGGCTGGTGTCCCACAGGCTGTTGTGTGAGCACTAAGCTGGGCCCACAGGGTGAGGTTTCCAACCCTTCTCGCACACAGGCTGAGAGCTGAGCTTTGCAAACTAAACCTTCCTGGTTTTCTTGTTCTGCTTTCAGGATGGAGTGAGCAAGAGCCCTGAGAAGCGTTCCTCTCTACCAAGACCTTCCTCCATCCTTCCTCCTCGGAGAGGTGTATCAGGAGACCGAGACAGGGAGGAGAACTCTCTGTCCCTCACAGCTTCTCTCTCCTCTTCAGTGCGACGGACCACCCGTAGGTGTTTTGCACAGTAGCCCTCTGCTGCTGCTCTGGGTGACCCCCTTCCTGGGCAGGTTTTTCACACTCTGTGTGTCCCTGCCTTCTACAGAGAGGGGAGGGGTCTGGGGTATGGAAATTACAGCCTCACAAGCTCTGTGAGGAGAGGCTGAGGGAGCTGGAGGTGTTTAGCCTGGAGAAGAGGAGGCTCAGGGGAGACCTCATTGCTCTCTACAGCTTCCTGAAGGGAGGTTGCAGCCAGGTGGGGGTTGGTCTCTTTTCCCAGGCAACCAGCACCAGAACAAGAGGACACAGTCTCAAACTGGGCCAGGGGAAGTTTAGGCTGGAGGTGAGGAGAAAGTTCTTCCCAGAAAGAGTAATTGGCCATTGGGATGTGCTGCCCAGGGAGGTGGTGGAGTCCTCATCCCTGGAAGTGTTCAAAAAAGGCTTGGATGTGGCACTTGGAGCCATGGTTTAGTTGTCAGGAGGTGTTAGGTATTAGGTAATAGGTTGGACTTGATCTCTGAGGTCTTTTCCAACCTGGCTGATTCTGTGAATCAGAGCAGGAAGGGCTTGAAAGTAGGACAGCTAGTGGAGGACTACCCTAAGTGATGCTGCTCTGGCAGGGGGTTTGGACTGGATCATCTCTGGAGGTCCCTTCCAATCTCTAATGTACTGTGAGGTGTCTCTGCCCATGGCAGGGTGGTTGGAATGGGATGATCTTCCAAGACCCCTTCCAACCCAACCCAGTCTATCAATATCTAGCAAGATGTCAGGGAATGAGAAGCAGCAGATAAGACCTGGGATGTACAGCCATAGACAGGAGCTCAGGAGGCACAGCTGGGGGACAGTTGGAGTCCAAAAGGATGTCAGTGGTAACTCTGTAGTCACAGATGCAAATAACTGGAACAGGTTGCTCAGGAAGGTGCCTGGGGCCCTATCCCTGGGGATACTCAAGGTCAGGTTCAACAGGGCTCTGGGCAACCTGATCTAGTGGAGGATGTCCCTGCTGGCTGCAGGGGGGTTGGGCTGGATGAGCTTTGGAGGTTCCTTCCAACCCACCCCATTCTAGGAATCCATGAATGCTAGCTAGTGGAGTCAGTGCACACTGGGGGCAGTTAGGATAGTAAACCACAAAGGTCCTTTCATGGGAACCAATGTTGTCAGATCACAAGCCACAAGAACTTACAGGACAAAGAGAATGTTACCAAATCCCCCAGAACTTTTAGCTAGATTTGCATTCAGTTCAGCCCTCAGAACTTGGATGTGGCTCCCTGCTTTCCATTAGGAATTCCCCTGGTTTCTCTCTCTTTAGAAGCCAACCTCAGCCCTTTCTAAGACAGCTTAAGAGAGGTAGGTGATTAAAGTATACAAACACACACCCCAAAAAATCAAAGGCCTTTTGAAGTTCTTTGGTGAAGCTCCAAGGGTAAAACAGAGACCCTTTGTGAGCAGAGTGACCTGCAGGTGGCACAGCAGCCCATTCTGCTGCCTGGCAGCGAGAGCCCATTGAGCATTTGCCATCTGGTGAAGGGCAGAGGGATGAAAAATCAATAGACCAAAGAGGCAGGGAGCTGGGGAGAAAGGAAAACCAAAACTCCTTCCCTTTCTGTTGGTGCAGGGAGAAAGGGCTGGTTTAGTGTTGCTTTGGAAAGAAAGACAGAGATCAGGGAAACTGGAGGTGAGAGTGGAGTATGCTCATGGAATCATAGAATTGGTAAGGTTGGAAGGGACCTCAAGGCTCAGCCAGTTCCAACCCCCCTGCCATGGGCAGGGACACCTCACACCACAGCAGCTTGCTCACAGCCACATCCAGCCTGGCTGCAAACACCTCCAGGGATGAGGCTTCCACCACCTCCCTGGGCAACCTCTGCCAGTCTCTCACCACCCTCATGGGGAAGAGCTTCTTCCTGACACCCAAGCTCAATCTACCCACTTCTAGTTTGGCTCCATTCTCCCCAGTCCAGCCAGATGTAACTAGAATGTGGCTTCTAAACCAGGTTGCCTTCTGTAATTGCTTTCTTTCACTGCATTAAATGAGAAACAGCACTTGAAGGTGAGTGACTTCTGCCCATCCACACAACAGAGCTGTGACTCGTTCAACAGCTCAGTGTTCAGCCTGGGTTCAAGGGAGTAGTGCAGGCACTACGTTACCAGCAGTGATGTGACCAGCAGCAGCCAGGCACTCACAGGATCAGAGGATGTTAAGGGTTGGAAGGGACCTCCAGGGATGACTGAGTCCAAGCCCCCTGCCAGAGCAGGACCACAGAATCCAGCACAGGTCACACAGGAACACATCCAGACAGGGGTGGAAAGGCTCCAGAGATGGAGACTCCACAACCTCCCTGGGCAGCCTGCTCCAGGGCTCTGTGAGCCTCACAGTGAAGAAGTTCCTCCTCATGTTGAGGTGGAACCTCCTGTGCTGCAGTTTATATCCATTGCCCCTTGTCCTGTCACAGGGTGCAACTGAGCAGAGCCTGTCCCTGACCCTTCCTTCCTGACCCCCCAGCCCTCAGCTATTGATAGGCATTGATCAGATCCCCTCTCAGTCTTCTCTCCACACTAAACAGCCCCAGGGCTCTCAGCCTCTCCTCACCAGGCAGGGCTCCAGTCCCTTCAGCATCCTTGGAGCCTTCCCTTTGACTCTCTCCAGCAGATCCCTGTCCCTCCTGAACTGGGCAGCCCAGAACTGGATGCAATATTCCAGGTGAGGCCTCAGCAGGGCAGAGTAGAGGGGGAGGAGAACCTCCTGGATCTGCTGGACACACTCCTCTGAATGCACCCCAGGATCCCCTTGGCCTTCTTGGCCCCCAGGGCACATTGCTGTCCCATGCAGAACTTGTTGTCCACCAGCACTCCCAGGTCCTTCTCCCCAGGGCTGCTCTCCAGCAGATCCCCTCCCACCCTGTAGTGCTGCAGTTTGCTCTTCCTTCCTAGCTGCAGGACTCTGCACTCGTAGCCTTTGGTTTCAGGATCACAATCAGGACTATTTCCACTCTCCAGCTGTTACATCAATCCCTTGAATTTGGTGCCAGCCTAGTCAGATGGTTGGGTGAAGTCCCAAAGGTTAGATTCCAAGGCTGCTTCTTGTCCCTTCCCCCACAGAGAGCTCACTATGATGCTGTGCCTCATTCAGTGAGCTCTGCAAGCAGCCTAGGTGCTGTGGGAAGCACACCTCTGTCACAGACCAGAGCCCAGTCACCATATGGGCAATTTACCAGCTCAGCCATATGTGACAAGATAACTTCTGACAGGTTGATTAGCAAAGTAAGACCCAGAGACAGGCTTGCAGCCTGCTGTTCCAGCACTAGCACAGCCATCTCGGAGCTGTATCTGGCTTGGCACCCAGGGATGCATCCTGGGGAGGTGCAGAGGGAGGAAGAGCCACCTGTGTTTTTTGTGGGTCTAATGCTGGTTTGTTTCTTGCATGCAGGATCAGAGCCAATTCGTAGCAGAGCAGGAAAAAGTGGAACTTCTACCCCCACCACTCCTGGCTCCACTGCCATCACTCCAGGGACACCGCCGAGCTATGCCTCCCGTACCCCAGGCACTCCAGGGACACCCAGCTACTCCAGGACTCCACACACTCCTGGCACCCCCAAATCTGCCATACTGGTACCTACTGAGAAGAAAGTTGCCATCATTCGCACTCCTCCTAAATCTCCAGCCACCCCCAAGCAGCTGAGAGTTATCAACCAGCCTCTGCCTGACCTGAAGAACGTCAGGTCCAAGATTGGATCCACAGAGAACATCAAGTACCAGCCTAAAGGGGGGCAGGTAAGGAGTCCACTCTCTCTGTTCATCCCAATGTGGTTTAGCCTTAGGCGTGCACCTTTGGGATGGGCATAAGATGGGAGCTGGTTTGAGCCACTCAAAAGCAAATGCTGCTTCTGTTGCCTGCATGCATTGGTTGAGTGATGTTGAATGGCAGCTGAGAGTTATTAACCTGACCTGAAGAACATCAGGTCCAGGACTGGATCCACAGAGAACATCAAGAACCAGCCTAAAGGGGTGCAGGTAAGGAGTCCACTCTCTGTGTTCATCCCAATGTGGTTTAGCCTTAGGTGTGCACCTTTGGGATGGGTATAGGTTGGGAGCTGGTTTTGAGTTGCCTTGCAAATGCTGCTTCCATTGCCTGTATGCATTGGTTATGTGATGTTGAGTGGCAGAAGGTATTTTGCCACCTGAAAACTACAAGTGCCTCACTGAGACCAGTTGAAAAGCTTCAAAGAAGAGTTTGCCACTCGGTCTCATAGGCATCTTTCAGCTTGAGTCTCAGCAGTTGCTGCTTACTTGGTCTTCATGGATACCAGCAAATGAAAGAGGTTTGGTTTAATTCAGATTCAAACTCTCTTGATGGACACCAGCAAATGAAAGAGGTTTGGTTTAATTCAGATTCAAACTCTCTTGATGGATACCAGCAAATGAAAGAGGTTTGGTTTAATTCAGATTCAAACTCTCTTGATGGATACCAGCAAATGAAAGAGGTTTGGTTTAATTCAGATTCAAACTCTCTTGATGGACACCAGCAAATGAAAGAGGTTTGGTTTAATTCAGATTCAAACTCTCTTGATGGATACCAGCAAATGAAAGAGGTTTGGTTTAATTCAGATTCAAACTCCCTTGATGGATACCAGCAAATGAAAGAGGTTTGGTTTAATTCAGATTCAAACTCTCTTGATGGATACCAGCAAATGAAAGAGGTTTGGTTTAATTCAGATTCAAACTCCCTTGATGGATACCAGCAAATGAAAGAGGTTTGGTTTAATTCAGATTCAAACTCCCTTGATGGATACCAGCAAATGAAAGAGGTTTGGTTTAATTCAGATTCAAACTCTCTTGATGGATACCAGCAAATGAAAGAGGTTTGGTTTAATTCAGATTCAAACTCTCTTGATGGATACCAGCAAATGAAAGAGGTTTGGTTTAATTCAGATTCAAACTCTCTTGATGGATACCAGCAAATGAAAGAGGTTTGGTTTAATTCAGATTCAAACTCTCTTGATGGATACCAGCAAATGAAAGAGGTTTGGTTTAATTCAGATTCAAACTCTCTTGATGGATACCAGCAAATGAAAGAGGTTTGGTTTAATTCAGATTCAGACTCTCTTGATGGATACCAGCAAATGAAAGAGGTTTGGTTTAATTCAGATTCAAACTCTCTTGATGGATACCAGCAAATGAAAGAGGTTGGTTTTGACTCAAACAGATTCAAACTGGACCCAGGCAGGTGTTAGCAGGCTTGCAGAGCAGCCTGACCTTTTCCTGCTTCATTTGATGTGGCATGAGCTGGGGGATTTAAAGCTGATGGGAGAGGACAGATATTAGACTTAAGTGATTTTCTTGCTTTGGGGTTTGAAAAAGCAGGAACAGGGCTTAAGTGGCCTCAAGAGGAGCACGTTTCTAAGGCAAGACAAGGTGAATGTGTAATGAGGCAGATCAGGGTTTTCTGTTCTCACTGCCAGGGACATGTTGATGCAACTGAAAACTGGGGAGGGAAAAAGAGAGCTAGTTTCATACCTTGCAGAGTTCTGTGGTGAAGCACATTTTCAAGAGGATTGCTTTTGTCTGAACACTGAACAGGTAATAAAGCCTTAGAATCACAGAATGGTTTGGATTGGAAGGGACCTTAAAGGCTCTCTACCTCCAACCCTGCCCAGCCCAGTCTCAAACCCTTCCAGGGCAACTTCTCTGGGCAACCTGTTCCAGTGCCTCACCACCCTCACAGTGAAGACTTTCTTCCTCACCACCCTCTCCCAGTTTAAAGCCACCACCCCTTGTCCTGCCACTCCATGCCCTTGCAAAAAGTCCTACTCTGGCTTTTTTGCAGGCCCTCTCTATGTACCAGAAAGCCAATATAAGGTCTCCCTGGAGCCTTCCCTTCTTCAGGCTGAACAACAACAACCAACCATCTGGATGTGTTCCTGTGTGGCCTGTGCTGGATTCTCTGCTCCTGCTCTGGCAGGGGGGTTGGACTGGATGATCTCCAGAGGTCCCTTCCAACCCCTAACATCCTCTGATCCTGTGATCTGTACTCCGTTAGTGATTTGCATCCAGACAGGGATGGAAAGGCTCCAGAGAAGGAGACTCCACAACCTCCCTGGGCAGCACATCCCAATGGCCAATCTCTCTTTCTGGCAAGAACTTCTTTCCAAGAT